>NC_058407.1:93877740-93969646 GCF_002201575.2 Neomonachus schauinslandi | reverse complement strand
CTTTCTTTCTTTCTTTCTTTCTTTCTTTCTTTCTTTCTTTCTTTCTTCTTTCTTTCTTTCTTTCTTTCTTTTTCTTTCTTTCTTTCTTCTTTCTTTCTTTCTTTCTTTCTCTCTTCTTTCTTTCTTTCTTTCTTTCTCTCTCTCTTTCTTTCTTTCTTTCTCTCTCTCTTTCTTTCTTTCTCTCTTTCTTTCTTTCTTTCTCTCTCTCTTTCTTTCTTTCTTTCTTTCTTTCTTTCTTTCTCTCTTTCTTTCTTTCTTTCTTTCTCTCTCTCTTTCTTTCTTTCTTTCTTTCTCTCTTTCTTTCTTTCTCTCTCTCTTTCTTTCTTTCTCTCTCTCTTTCTTTCTTTCTTTCTCTCTTTCTTTCTTTCTTCTTTCTTTCTTTCTTTCTTCTTTCTTTCTTTCTTTCTTTCTTTCTTTCTTTCTTCTTTCTTTCTTTCTTCTTTCTTTCTTTCTTTCTTTCTTTCTTTCTTTCTTTCTTTCTCTCTCTCTCTCTTTCTTTCTTTCTTTCTTTCTTTCTTTCTTTCTTTCTCTCTCTCTCTCTCTCTTTCTTTCTTTCTTTCTTCTTTCTTTCTTTCTTTCTCTCTCTCTCTCTTTCTTTCTTTCTTTTTCTTTTTTTTAAGATTTTATTTATTTGTCAGAGAGAGAAAGAGAGAGAGAGAGCACAAGCAGGGGGGAATGACAGGCAGGCAGAGGGAGAGGCAGGCTCTCCACTGAGCAAGGAGCCCAATGTGGGACTTGATTCCAGGACCCCGGATCATGACCTGAGCCGAAGGCAGACGCTTAACCCACTGAGCCACCCAGGTGGACACCCAGGTGTCCCCACATAGGCATATTTCTTCCAGGTAACCAGCTTCGACAGCAGAGCCTGCTCAGGATCTCATTGTAACCAGGGGCAAATCATCAGTCACATGGCATCAGTAAACAATGCTGACAAGCTAGTATCATCTGACCAAAAAATCCTCAGACTGATGATTACAAAGCTACACTATTAGTCAGTATGTCTCATCCCTTGTCCAGAGGTCAGTGCCAGGCAGGAACTTTAGAAATACTATTCAGGCTGAGCTCAGGCCTGTTTGAATGCATTCCCACAGCACAATAAGGACCTCATATAAAACAATAACGAAAAGACCGGAAACCCAATGAAAAAAATTATAATATATAATTATATCTTATATATAATTATACACTTCATAGAAAAGGAAATGCAACAGACATCTATATATATGAGAAAAAGTTTCAACACCAAGCATAAAAAGGGAAATGCAAATTCAAATGATACTGAAATGCCATTTGCAACAGCTTACGTGGAGGGTAATTTGGAAATATCTAATACAATTTAAATGCACATAAACTTTGACCTAGCAACTTTTCTTAAAAATATACTTGCATATGTGTGAAATTACGTCTGACCAAGGTTCTTTATTTCTGGAATACCAAAAGATTACAAATAGTCTGAAAGTCAGTAGGGAATGACTAACATAAATCATGATATATGCATACAATGGAATCTGATACAGTTATAATGAAAGAACGAGAAAGTTCTTTATACACTGACATGGAATTTTGTCCAAAATATATTTTAAGTGGTAAAATATGAAGTATTAAAATATTAAAAACCATATAAATAGATTGTTACTGTTTGTATAAAGAGGGGGCATTTTATATTCATTTACTTGTAAAATTCAAAATATATGTGGAAGAATAAAAAAGAAATTCGTAAACTGACGCTCTAGGGGAGTGAAGTTGGGTGCATCCAGGTGGCAAAGGGGTTTTTGCTCTGTATCCTTTGAAGCTTTTGATTTTTTTTAATTAAAAAAATTTTTTTTAAGATTTTATTTATTTATTTGAGAGAGAGAGAGAGAGAGAGCACAAGCAGGGAGGAGGGGCAGAGGGAGAAGGAGCAGCAGGCTCCCTGCAGGGAGCCAGCCACAGGGCTGGATCCCAGGTCCCTATGATCACAACCTGAGCCCAAGGCAGATGCTTAACCGACTGAGCCACCCGGGTGCCCCAAAGTTTTTGATTCTTGAACAGTGTAAATTTTAAACAAAACTTTGATGCAAATTAAAGTCACAAAAATAACCAGTAATTTGTAGTTGTCCTTAGTCTGTATGGAAGAATTACTTTGTTCTAATTTGTCAGTATTTTTAGTTAAGAATGATTGTTATTTATTGTTTGAAGTGTTCCAGGTATCCACTATTGCAATGAAGCAGCAAGAAAAACTCATCCATCAGGACAGAGCACTGTTGAATTTCACACAATGGAAGAGAAACCGTAACCTTCAGATGAAATATTGCCAAACCTTGATGCAAAACTCTTTCAGTTTAGGTAATTGATATAAAATCAGCTTCCACTGTACAGATACAAATGCAGGAAACAGTAGCACTCATTTTACTGTCTGCAAAATTGCAGACAGAATTTTAAAATTGGGAGGGACATAATTTTGATCCACACTCCAGTTCAATGTTTTTAATATATTTATATATTTCAGTATATATAATGCAGATTTAAAAAACACACACTCAAATTTCAAAGGGAAATGTGTAGGAGTAGCAGATCGGATTTTTTTTTAAAGCAGCATTTTATGTTTTAGCCAATCACTCAAATTTATAAGTGTATCTTTAATTATAGTCCTAAATTCTTCAATATGCTTAGTTTAAACACTGCTTTAGATTCAAATTTAAATATCTCTTTGAGCAGAAAAATCATTTTTAAAAAATCAGAGTATTTACCATAAAATTATAACAATGTAGGGTTCAACTCTTTTTAAAAATTCTATGCCTTTACTTCAGTTTTGTCTTTTACATCTCTCACTAGAATCTTAAACCTAAAACAGCCTTATTTCTACGTGCAGTATAGTTTGCCAAGTATTCTATGTTTACTTAATTCACATTAATTGTCCCTGTAGTGGATATCATTTAAATAATCACCAATGAGAGACGTCAAAAACCTACCTTCTGGTTGAAATTTAGTCAAATAAATGTTTACAGAATCCCTGGGTGCCCAACAGTGTTTTTAAATATTACAGGCTTTTGCAAGCATGAATTAGCCCCACCTCTGAGCCATTAACCTTGAGACGATGGCAATATCCATTTTGGAGACCTACAAATTTAATATGTCCTCCAAAATTTCAGCTGCCTAGTCTTGCCATAACAATAGTCAAGACACAGATTAGCATAGATTCCAAACAAAAGATATTGAAAAGCTTCAAATAACTCAACATCCAGGCCCTGGACACTGATAATGAACTATTTGTGACCCTAAATAGAAGGCCTCTCTCTAGAAAGTAGAGTTCTGGAAATTTCAGTCTTTCCCTCTGTGCAAGAAACACTTGGTCAAGTTCTTGCGTTTTGGTCCCCCTCTTATAGTCTTGAGCACAATTCTTTTGTGAATACATTCTTTCTTAAGACAGGTTTCATAAAACTGATCAAACAATATGGCTTCCTTCTAAGTTATATCCAAGTCCTGAAATAAGCCTATTGGTCATTTATGTTTTTCTCCAATTTTCCTCACCCACATATTTTCAAATCAGCCGTCAAAGTGCACTGTTTGTTCTGTCCATTCTATAGGAAACATTTTCATGTTTAACTCTCAGAATTTACACATCAACTTGAAACTTATTATCAGCTTGCCTAATGGTCCAGCATATATTCCAACTAAATTGGGCGATTAAGATTAACAGACACAAAACAATAAGTAAACAATGAAGACTATACATGATGTAAGCTTAAAGAGAGGAAAGATTTATAAAAATAGAATCATCAACTCAGTTGTTATAGGGGAGGAACAATTTGGGAAAAAATACTCTGAAATTAATTTTATCTTAAATTCTTACAGACCTATTGCAGTTGGAAATGTAGAAATCTTTCTGTGGTAAGGACCAATGCATTTGAACTATTTGGTTACAATGGTTAGCTTCACTGGGGACAGGACAAAGGTTTCTTTTGAGGAGATGGGCTACTAATATTTTTATAATAATTTTAACAAAGTGAAATGTTTCTATTCAAAGCCCATAACTGCAACCCTTGTCCAGACAACTGGATTCAGAATGGAGGAAGTTGTTACCGTGTCTTTGAAAACTGGAAATCTTGGCACACCAGTAAAGAGGACTGTTTGAAGGAGGGTTCTAATCTTCTACAAATAGACAGCAAAGAAGAAATGGTAAACAGCCTCTCATGGTTTCATATCATTCTGAAAATACCTTGATACACATTAAAAGCAAGGACTGATTCTAATTCGACAGAATTTCTTAATATTCTATAACAAAAATATATTTATTGTATATAATAAGGGTTTAAAAGAGACAATGTAGGAATTACCAAGGTTTGTTTTCCTTTTGATTAGACAAAAACAAACAAACAGGAAGCTATCCAGAAAACAAAGGGGAATATGTTGGTTGTATGTCCTTTGTTAATTAAAAAGGAGAGGGAATAAGGGAAATACCATTTTGTCACTTGTTAATCCACTCCAAGATATACATATATCATAATTTTGTATATGCTTCAAATTTGTTGTTTTCAATGCTGTTGGGAAGTGTAACAACCAATAAAAATTTTGTAATTAAAAGAAAAAGCAGAAGTATAAAAAGGGAAGTGATGTCATGAAATGGCAAGGTCTATAAAAATAAGCCTTTGCTAAATGAAATGTTTAATTGACATTAAGTCTGCTTCACTAACATCTTAACAAACATCTTAAACAGTGTTTCCCTGAAATCTTTTACCCATAAATATGTGTGAGGTAGAATACACAGTTACACATTTCTGACCTTATTAAAAATGTATGCTTGTTATACTCAATAATTAGTTAAAGTTAATTTTTCCAAAAATAATGAGAGAACAATTTAAGGATATGTTAAGGATATGCAGTAAACCAAGGCAACTTGGACTTACAACGATTACAGGTTTACACTATTTTTTCTGTGCAAATTTGGTGACAAAATCAATAATGTTTTTTCTAACAAAATATGCCTACAGTTAACTTGCCTCTGGAAACTCCTAAACTATTGAAGTATGCTGGGAAAGAATGATCTATATGGTCTATGATGTCAAGGATGTTTTTACTTTTCCTAATAATGAAGGTTCAGTATAACACCTTGTTTTGACATATATTCTCTGTCAAATTCTGAGTCTGTTAAGATTATTTTAATACCAGATGCCTATTTTCCCCATAGTCCTCAACACCCCATCTATCATATGGCAATAAAAAAATCTATAAAATGTATCACTTCTTTTAAAAACCCTCTGTCTTGTTCTCTAGCTCTCAAGTTCCCATTAATGTCTGTCTAGGCAAAATGCTACACTTTATATTTCATGACAGTTTGTTGTTTTCCCCTCAGTTCACTGTTCAGGTCTTGTTTCTTCTAGGACTTTATCACTGGCAGCCTGAGGACGGTCAAAAGAGGCTATGATTACTGGGTGGGGCTGTCTCAGGATGGACTCAGCAGAGCTTGGCTTTGGGAGGATGGCTCCTCTCCTTCCCCTGACCTGTAAGTGTCTGAGAGAAATGTTACAAGAAAAAGTAGAAACATGAGGGAATTCCAAAGTTTATTTTATTTTATACCTCAGATTTTCTCCAGAAGACATAGCCAGCATGATAATTTCACAGGTTTTTCACTGGAATCAAAGCTGAGGTAATTTCAGAGTAGCTTCATGGCTTCCAAGTCTTCCTACTTCTCGGCCCCCTGCCATTACATTCTAACACAATTCACATCAAAATTTGAGAATCTGAATGAACAATATGATTATCACAGATGTTTCCTGTGTATTATTTAATGGCTAGCGAGTGCTAAGGGAAAGAAATTATAGTAACTATTAAGAGATTTCCCTATTAAGCTTTTTACTTTTATTTATTTATTTTTCCCTATTAAGCTTTTTAGACAGAGCTAGGGAGATTGGTGAACAGGATTAGGTGTTTTAGTATTTTGAAAATTAAGAGTCAGGAAAGAGATCCTAAGTTAGAGCCTATTTTTGTGTATGTATTTCCCTTAATATGAGGTTTTTGATATTATGTTAACATATTTTTATTGAGAGAAAACACCGCTATTACTGAAGGGGGGGGGATGCCACAGGAGGGTACGATATTAAAACAAAACAAAACAAAAAGCTACCTACCTCTCATCAGTTACCCACAAGAACATCACTGTAAGCCCCATACCTAATGTCAGATTCACTGATTTGCTTCTCCAGATCACCAATACAGACACTCCAATCAACTGACCAGCTCTGTGGATATTTCAAGGTCAAGTTCCTTTCTTCTGCTAACTGCAGCATTTGGAAATATTTTATCTGTGAGAAGTATGCATTAAGATCCTCTATCTGAAAGAAATTGTACCAGAAGAGATCTATTACAGTAGTATGTTGAACAGGACATTGGAAAACCTGCCACAAAATTCCAAAGAGCAAGTGCAGAAGTAAACCCAAGTGTGGGCTATGAAACTACCTACCCGGACTCAAAACCTATCTCTACATTTACACTGGGCAATTTTCTTCAATACTTTCCAGACCTTCACTTGACATTGTTTAAACTGCCAAGAATAAAACTGGTTTATAGCTACAGAGGACAAAATCCTGAAAGGTTGAGAACAAACTGAAGAAAAATTATTTCTTTGTGTTTTTTTTTTTTTTTTCTCTAATCTAGAGTGACTATACACTCCACACAAAAATCTATAAGCCACTGGGGGGAGATGATGCATTTCTAGCTGACTGATTTTTAAAAAATTAATAAATAAATGTGGCCTTTTAAAGTCTCTACCTGCCAGATTTTTCTATGCATTTTCTGCTATCGAACCAGTAGGATGGTCGGACAGAGATGTGGATTTTCAAATTAGAAGGAAGACAGGAGCTATCTGCTGTGGGTAAGACAATACCCTTTTAGGACTGCAGAATTCTACTGGACACGCGAACTACCAGCACTTCATATAAGCAGAAGTAATAGTCAGGCTGTGAATACCAATGAATGTCCAGTAAAGGACAGCTGTGAACTTCCTCCCTTTTTCTCACTGACTGTCCCCACCACTCACAAATCAAAGGGCTCAGGTTGGGACTCTCAAGGTTAACACTCCAGCACTTTTTTTTTCCTATTTTTTTAAATTTTAATTCCAGCATAATTACCATACAGCATCATATTAGTTTCAGGTTTACAATATAGTCATTCCACACTTCCGTAAAGCCTCCACTGCTCCTGACAATGAGTGCCCTCCTTAATCCCCATCACCTATTTCACCCATCCCCCCACCCACCTCCCCTCTGGTAACCATCAGTTTGTTCTCTAGAGTTAAGTCTGTTTCTTGGCTTGTCTCTCTTTTTGTTTTTTTCCTTTGTTCATTTGTTTTGTTCCTGAAATTCCACATACGAATGAGATCATATGGTATTTTTCTTTCTCTGACTTATTTCACTTACCATTATACTCTTTAGCTCCATCCATGTCATTGCAAATGGCAAGATTTCATTCTCTTTTATGGCTGAATAATATTTCATTGCGTGCGTGTGTGTGTGTGTGTCTATCACCTCTTCATCCATTCATCATTGATGGGACACTTGGGCTGCTTCAGTATCTTGGCTATAGTAAATAATGCTGCAGTAAATAAGGGTGCATGTACCCCTTTGAATTAGTGTTTTTAGTATTTGGGGGGTAAATACCTAGTAGTGTGATTACTGGATCTTAGGGTAATTCCATTTTTAACTTTCTGAGGAAACTCCATCCTGTTCATAGAGGCTGAGCCAGTGTGCATTCCCACCAACAGCACACAAGGGTTCCTTTTTCTCCACATCCTCACAATGCTTGTTGTTTCTTGAGTTTTTGATTTTAGCCATTCTGACAGGTGTGAAGTGATATCTCATTGGGGTTTGGTTTGCATTTCCCTGATGATGAGTGATGTTGAATATCTTTTTTTTTTTTTAAGATTTTATTTATTTATTTGACAGAGAGCACAAGTAGGCAGAGTGGCAGGCAGAGGGAGATGGAGAAGCAGGCTCTCCACTGAACAGGGAGCTGGACGTGGGGCTCGATCCCAGGACCCCAGGATCATGACCTGAGCAGAAGGCAGCCGCTTAACCAACTGAGATACCCAGGCGCCCCTGATGTTGAATATCTTTTCATGTGTCTGTTGCCATCTGGATGTCTTTTTTAGAGAAGTAACACTCCAGCACTTTCAACTGCATCTCTCTGTGCCTCAATTTCTTCACTGTAAAATAATAATAGAATTTATTTCAAAATAATATTTGAAGATTGAAGTATGTATATGTTAATTGCTAAGAATAGTGCCTTTCTTAGAGTTTGACACTGTATCAGTGCTCACTACTGTTATCTGGAGTAAATCACCAGTCAGCTCTAGGCATCTAGAGATGTAGACCAGATAAAAATGACCTTTTATTCCTGCTCATGTTACAGGAATATTGAGAAGATGAAGTTTATATGTAAAATGTCAACAACTGTCTAGACAGAATATCTGTTTTAAAGTTAATGAATATCCTCAAATAAATCTATAGACAATCTGTATCTTAGGTCTGGAGGCTCCTTGGACATAGATTAGCTTGTTCCCAAAAGACAGGAGATATGAAAGTATCTTATGATCTATAGGAAGGAAAAATTCACTAATTATTATTATATTACTCTTCTACCACTTACCATCCTTAGAATACCTTACTGCACAGTAAATTTTCATCAAATACCTGCTAAATTCAATATAATTTTATTTAATCTTTCATTTTTCACAAGGAGTATTTGAGCTACATTGGAGTCTCATCTTTCTTTATAATAAAGACACCACTTACTTTTTTTTTTAAGATTTTATTTATTCATTTGACAGAGAGAGAGACAGCGAGAGAGGGAACACAAGCAGGGGGAGTGGGAGAGGGAGAAGCAGGCTTCCCGCTGAGCAGGGAGCCCGATGCGGGGCTCGATCCCAAGACCCTAGGATCATGACCTGAGCCGAAGGCAGATGCTCAATGACTAAGCCACCCTGGCGGCCCATCCACTTACTTTATTTCAAAAGTAAAATAAAACCCAATTCACCGAGGCAGTGGAAATTATTTAAATGAACCTAGAAGTCTATTATAAAAGGTGACCTCTGAAGGAGTAGGTCCTTTAAGGATGGGAAGGACATGTTTTCATGTTTTTGTTTTTGTTTTTTTTAATTTACCCTTGACCTGGAGTTTAAATGGTGGGCCTTTCAGTAAAAGGGATTTTCCTAATTTTCTGCTGAACCTAGAGAAAGAAAATAGCACGGAAAACAGAGTATAAGTTGAATCCTGTGTTTGGTTTTCACAGCTGACAGCTGGAAGCTGAATAGAATAACTTGGAATGGAGGAGAAACAATAACAATTTTTAGTAGTAAAGACGTTTGTCTTCAAGATTCTTCAGAGCATTGTCATGGGACTATGTTTAGAGAAAGGATAGGAAGCACTTAATAACTCTTTTAATAAAAAGTACAATGAAGCCAAAGGCAAACATCCTTCGGCTGATGTCATCCCATCAATATGTGATACAGTCTTTGCAAGTCAGAATCTTATCGACAGCCCAGCTGGCAAATTTCTTCAGTGGCAATACTGCTTTTCACATAGATATTATGGGTGGAAGATTTTTTCCTACAGGTTGCTTTTGGTCCAAAATATCAAGATCTTTTTCCAGGCATTGGTGAGAGATTGGGCCTTGGCACTGGGTTAACAAGTTTTAGATCTCGGTCTCACCAATAATAAATGGTATATCTTTGATCCATTTCATTGAAATCCAAGTTAGATTTAAAAAGGGGGGAGGGGGAAAGGAAACAGAAAACTCTGTCCTACAAATGTAAAGAAGCTTTGTTATACGCCATGGGTAAAGTGTATTAAGTGTGTAAAAAAGAAAAACAGAATAGTAATATTGATAGAATAATATTATTAGATCCTAAAAATCTGTTCATCCAATGAACCTTGTAAAAAAAGTTATGTACACTTTAAATCAGATTATGATGGGGTTTTTTTGTACTCTTCATAAATGACAAGAATCCCTTTACAAAGTATTTGACCTCCCAAATATTAACGCTGAAACTGAGGCAATCTACTAGACTCTTCTACTTATTTCATAATTGCTTCTGTCCCCAAAGTAAAAGCTCCCCTTACACTTCTCACTCTTCCTGCTATTGCAGGACTCATGACCTGTTTCCTGTTGATAACTTTTAAGAGCTGGTTCAATATCCTCAGGAAAAGAAATAGCTCATTGTGTACCCTAGGGAACTCAGATCTACCAGGAAAGACTATGTTCCTCATTTGACTTTTCCTGAAATTTCTTTGGAATGACCTAAACACACAAGAGCCTGAAAGAAAAAAGTTCTCAAGCCAAAAAAATTCACGGGGCAATACTCTCTCTGATTCTCCATGGAAAAATGTTCTCAGCAAATTATGTCATGATTATTTCCTATTCTTAAATTTTAAAAAAGTTTGTGGAGAAAATGTTATACCATACTACTCTTCTTTGAAATATTTGCTCATATTGGGATTAGTGTTGTGAGTTTTGTTATACAGGTGATGGGATTGAGGGCAGAGATGGAGAGAAATAAGGTCGAGAATAGCAAAAATGTCAAAGAAATGTTATTTTTTTCCCTCCTCACTATCTAAAGTGACACTTTCCTCAGGTTGCAGATTTGAAGGGAACACTTCAAATACTATTCAACACCCACTGCCCAGGCAGCTAGACTCTTTAAAGCAATGGCATTTAAAGAGACACTTGTCATTCAACCCTGCACTAGACTGCAGTTATGTAGGATTCCAGGGGTCAACACAATGTGTGTCATGTCCCTATTTACAACTTAGTCCACAAAGTCATTCAACTTTCCTTAGGTTAACCACATTTTCTTCCTGTAGTAACAAGACTTAAATTGCACTTAACTGCTTAGCTGAAGTCCTCATCCACATTTCTTGTTACATGCTTATTATATTAACTTGTATCCATTAAATATCTGCACTGATCATAGAAAATATTTGGTAATATCCACAGCTTTCCAAAGTGCCTCTCTACAATTTACTAAAGAATACAGGTCTCCAAAAAGGGTTGTTTATGCTTGTGTGTGCTCCCTTATTTAAAAAAAAAAAAAATTACTAATTCCTTTTTTTTACATATTTTTAATATCTTTTACATTTTATATTACAATTTGGATTATAAAACTAATTTCACATTTACTTCATTTCAGCTAACAGCACCATGAGAAAATTATAAACATTTGTACTTTATACTTAATGACATAAGCTTAGTGAAGTGAAGTGATTAACCCAATAATAGATCAGAATACAAGGTCTAAAACTCTAATTTTCTGACCACAAATACAGTCTTTTTGCATGACACACTAAATGGAACACAAAATTTGTTCAACACTGAAGAAATTTCATAATCAACAGAAAATTGAAAGGAAAATTCGTAAGGAAGAAATCCACAAGCAGTGATTGCTAAGTAACACAGTCTTATGAAAATGAATACAGAAATGTTCTCTTTATCATATGTTTGCTAATTTAATGTCATTTCACCACACAACAGATGTTTACTGAAAATAAAACTGAAGCAGCCTAGTTTTCGCTGCTGAAAAATAAAGATAATAGATTATCCTCACGAGCATTAAACCCCTAAAACTGATTTCTCTACAAATCAACGAAGTCACTGGTTGTGATGGTGTTACTTGCAGTAACCCATTACTTTTGTGCATCTTGGCATCCTGAGAAAGGGGGCGCTTACACAAGAAGCCAGTGATGTGTGCAGATGTTCACAGTTTCTCTTCCACTTTCCATGACCTTATTGGATAACTCACCCTATTAAGATTGTATTTACGCATCTTTAGCTATGTGTTAATGACAAACTTGCCTCAAAGGATTTCATCTCAGGAGAGTATTAAAATCATCTTCTTGAAGACAGCATGTTTCTCAAAGACTTATCCCTCAAATAATCAAATAATCAGTACTCTCGTAGAGTCCCTACAAACTCTCTGTAAGGCACAAACAACCAGAACACAGATTGCTATCACTTTTGAAGAGCATCTCCACACTGAAATTGTCCCCAAATCACAAATCTCTTCTCCATCACACACATTTCACATTATTTACATTTATTATTATTAAATCTTCAGTACCTGAAAGGTATAAACATGGATCAAATGGAAGAAAATAGGAGCTGAAACCAAACTATTATAGACCCACATAAAGAGACTGACTTTTGCTCTGGTCTTCAGTATTGCTGAAGGGAGCATCAGGGACAGTAATTTGGATATGGAACTGAGCTGAGAATATTTCTTTCCTGGAAGAAATTCCTAGGGAAAGGACACAATCATTGGAGTTGTTTGTTTGTTTGTTTGTTTTAGAGAGAGAGATCATGAGTGGGGAGGGGCAAAGGGAGAGGGAGACAAAAAATTTTAAGCAGGTTCCACTCAGCACAGAGCCCGAAGCAGGGCTCAATTCCAGGACCCTCAGATCACGACCTGAGCTGAAATCAAGAACTGACTGAGCCACCCAGGTGTCCCAATTGTTGGAGTTCTCAATGGATATGGGGAGGTACGTTCGTAAGAAGTTAAGATTCTAACTAAGAGAATTATCCCAGTGGAAAGCAGCCCATTGACCTGGCAGATAGGGGCTTTATTGAAAGACTAGGAAGGGAAAAATATGGAGTGAAGCAAACAGAAAGAATTAATTATGTATTTAGGAGCACAGTATAGGAAATGATTGCTAATTACTCACAGACTACTTGACCTTTGGGGCAAAGAATGTTAAGTACATTTATTTCCTCTACTTCAGTAAGTTTCTCACTTCTCCAAATATGAAGGAAGACGTGGAAACAGGGGGATGATACTAGATGCTGAGAAGGAAGAACACTAGACGTGATCTCTAAGTCAAGAAGGTGGATTACAACTTTATGAGATTCTGAGACTGGTTGTTGGCACATCGGATTTCTTTGTGACTGGTAAATATATGCATGAACCCAAGCTCAGGAGTGCTGGGGATCCTGAACAGGAAGCATGAAAATCCTTCTTGCACCAGTCAGAAAAATTGCTTTTCCTAACTTTTTTTTCCATGTTCCAATGTCTCAAATATCCTTTGCATTGACTTTGCTTGGCTCAACCTTTATGCTGAATTGTTGTATAAATATGGATCACATGGGGAAAAATAGGAACTGAAACCAAACTCTTAGAGCTGCACATAAAGAGATTGACTTCTGTTCTGATCTTCAGTCTCCCTGAGGGGAGCTTGACGTTGCAGTTATGGTGGGAGAGTCCATCACCTCCATAAAATGGCTTAGGGAAGCTAATGGAGGCTCTCGGGCTTCACCATGGCCGCCTTTCTTTCGCATGCACACCGCCTCAACTCTTTGCAGTCCTTCGAGAAAGCCTTTCCATTGAGGATGGTCACACAGTCCCTGCTTCTTAGGCTAGTAAAATCTATTATAATCTCAAACCTTAAAGAAAAAAAAAAAAGGTTCATTGAATCATAGTTTGCTTCTAAAATGAAATGTTAAATACCCAGAAAGTACATAGGGAGTACTCCTAACTCGATAAAATTATAGAATAGATACGCAGAAGGAATTTACTGGAGAGATGGGGTCACCAAGCTCTTTCTTTTCAGCCCCTCAATTTCCATACTTGTTCTTAGAAGCATCAGTTCATCTAAAACAACAAAAACTGTTTGTAAGTAAAACTAAGAGGTATGCTTTAATCCAAATTTATCATATTTTACCATCATCTGAAAAATCATCTACTTCCTCTGTGACTCAGTTTAATTTACTATAAAATAAAAATGATTACATTAAGTATGTCTTATCTCCTGGGAGAATAAATCCCATATGATCTATAGAGAAGAAAGGTGTCTGTCCAAACATGGCTTCAAATTGTAATTATATTTTAGAATAGATATTACATTTACCTATTTCAAAAGATATCATGCACCATCTTATCTAAATACTCACATAAGTAAAACCAATTTTTGATAATATTGCTCCTTATAACCTCAGTAAATCTATTCTCAGAGACAGTATTTTTAAAAATTTTATTTCTTCATTTATTTGAGAGAGAGAGAGAGAGAGGGAGCCTAAGTGGGGGGGGCGGGAAGTAGAGGGAGAGGGACAAGGAGACTCTGCACTGAGTGCAGGACCCTGAGATCATAACCTGAGCCCAAACCGAGAGTCAGATGCTTAACCAGCTGGGCCACCCAGGTGCCCCTCCGAAACTGTACTTCTAAAGATGTGCTCCCTATTACACTGCACAGGAAGCCGAGAAATCTGAGGTCTTGCATTATCTCTGGGTATTGGCAAAGTTGCGAAGGTGTGTGGTCTTAGACAAGTTACCATCACGACCTGGGTTTCAGTTTATTCATCCATAAAAGATCTCTTCCCCTCCTCCTCCTCTTCCTCCTCTTCCTCCTCTTCCTTCTTTTCTCTCTCTCTCTCTCTCTCTTGGTCTCTGTCTTCCCCCTTCCCCCGACAGCGAATCCCAAATACTTAATAATGCTCCAAGGGACATCAGTCCTGAAATAAAAACCCTGAAAGCTTCCAGACAGAGAACTGTCCCTACTATTTTACTACCATTTTGTAGGTCTCCTTCACTGGTTTATAAGCCATTCAAAAGCAAGCACTATGCTTTCTTTTTATACATCTGTGTACATCCTCCTACAAACACAGTATCCAATACAAAGTGGAGGTTTGATTAATGCTTATTGAATCAAGTTGTTGAACTCAGTTACTCAAGTGCAAGCTCTCTGCTAAATGCCTTTCCCACAAAATGTTCTGAAGGCTTACAGTTCAGGGGAGTACGGGGCTCCGTCAGTCCACAGCCAGGCTTTGCCACTGCCGTTGCGAGAGAGCCCTGTCCAATAAGAGTAGAAAAACTCAGAGTAGCTCTGAGGCATGGCAAACTCCTGTGAAAGGCACACAAGAAGACCTTTAGCTTTAGACATGTTATACTATGTATACACAGAGATGCGTAGGACCAGCCAGCACTTTTAATATGAGAACAGCACTCGAGTCCTGCCCCACATAGGTGATGGTACACTTGAGGGAAAAAGCTAAAGAATTTATCTTGTCTTAATAAGTTTGAATATATACGGATATTCTAAAACCAACAATCACATCAACCAAGATTTATAAATGACCCATTATTTTCAAGTCACAGAATAAACACTAAGATTTAGATAAAAAAATATGGGGGGCGGATTTACAAAGAGAGGTGGGGTGATTGCAAAATGGAAGAATACGGGAAGAAAAGTGTAAAAATGGGGAAGTAATCTTTATAAATACATGCAAAGGGACTGACAGGAAGGAGAAGAGAATAATGAATATACTTTTTTTTTAAGATTTTATTTATTTATTTATTTGAGAGAGAGAGAGAGAGAGAGAGAGAGAAACAGCATGAGAGGGGAGAGGGTCAGAGGGAGAAGCAGGCTCCCCGCTGAGCCGGGAGCCCGATGCGGGACTCGATCCCGGGACTCCGGGATCGTGACCTGAGCCGCAGGCAGTCGCTTAACCAACTGAGCCACCCAGGCGCCCCAAGAATGATGAATATACTTTAATGCAAAAAGAGGTAAGAGAAAATCTGGAAGGATGATTTATGTCTCAGACAAGGAAGGGGAGAAAGAGAAATTTTTCATATATGTGTGTGTGTGTGTATTTATATTTTTGTATGGTATTTATATATACACACATATATCATTCCTTCTCTAATATCTATATTGATTTTTTTAAGATTTTCTTTCTTTCTTTCTTTCTTTGAGGTGGGGGGAGGAGCAGAGGGAGAGGGACAAGCAGACTCCATTCTGGGCGTGGAGCCCAACTTGGGGCTTGATCTCACCACCCTGATATGACCTGAGCTGAAATCAAGAGTGAGACACTTAACCGACCGAGGGACCCAGGCGCCCCTCTATATTAAATTTTTTTAGTTACCTACTTCCTTCTATCCAGTCTTACTCTATAACATAAATTATTTAAATTTATTATAATCATCAATTTTTATGTCCTTCCTTTCCACTATACTATGAGTTCCTTAAGGATACATACTTTGTTTTATGTCCTCAACCCTTCAGATAATTAATGCCATATGTTGATTCAATAAAAGATTATTGGAAATAGATATGAAACTATCACTAAGCAATAGTTATCTAGTAGGCATATCAAAGGAAGTGTAGTTGAAAATACTTCCAATTTATGGTAGACATCTCAAATTAAAAGTTCTAAAAATAAGTCATGTGAAAATGACTTAAATATGTACAATTCTTTGAAGTGCATGAGACAAAATCACTATATAACTTACAACTTATATATAACTTATATCACTATATAATCACAATATTTCCTACTCTTATATATAATACAATTCAATTATAATATACCTGAATCCTCAGTATGTGCTAGAGGTGGAGGAAACAAAGACTACAAGAAAAATCAGGTGGGCATAATTATGGTAGGACACATTGTCTCAGTCAAATTACTTCCGTTTCTGCTTAAATTGAGCCATTGAGAAAGGATTAAAAATATTATTTTAGTAGATGAGAGACACTTCAGAGTTGCACTCATCACAGATTTCAGAAAAGTGGGTAGGAATTAAGATGTAACTAGAAGGATGTTAAGAGTTTGCATAGTGAGCTGGGCATTTATTTCAGTTAAATAATCCTTTGTTGATAAACTACTCTGTGCCAAGACTTCTGCTAAAACAATGAAAAATAAATAATGGTCACACTGCTTAAGGGATTAAATCCAAAGGCAATAATAAATATTTTTAAAAAGGGTAGGAACAATTACACGATTTTAAAAGTTTATCTTAACTGCATATACTTAATATATGTCAATTTATAATTTTACTTTCATATTTGCCTCGACTAATCTATGTTAGGTTATAAACTTCTGGAGGACAAGATATTTATCTGCAGGTTATAGTAATGAATTAATTAAATACTTTTCAATTAAAAGCTTTGTCCTTTTATAACGGAAGAACAGGAAATGCTATTTTCATCTTTCTAACCTTGCCTCAATACTGTGCCCTTCTTGCCCAAACCAAAAGCGGTAAGAAATTAAGGGATTTTTTATTTGATTCCTGACTGGTGGGGATTTTGAAGAGCTTCCTCTAGTGGTTTTTTGTTTGTTTGTTTGTTTGTTTGTTTGTTTGGAGAGCAGAACAGCTTTTACATACTCAGGGAATCACTAAAAACAATAGGAGTAAAACCTTGATCGCAGTAAGTGCAAAAGTCTGGGCACATTGACTCCTTAGACTCTTCTTGTATAGCTCTTTTAAGGACCTCTTTTTCGAGAATAATTCAAACGGAATCTTACCAGCACTTCTTGTGTGTTTATCTTCAGCATGGTCGCGTTCTCAGCGATGCAGAAATAGTCACAGCCCTGCCAATTCTTGCTCTCTCTACAGAATCGGTAGCATTTGTCCCCATGCCACTTCCATTCTTCTGGACAAGGGCTGCATCTGTGTTCTTGGAAAGAAGCCAATTTTAATGCTATTTTCTATCCAGGTCTGCCATCTTTCTGCCCCTGAAATTACATAGTACTTGATGATTCAAGTACTCTTATTATTTAGAGTACTTTCTTTTAGATATTTAATTGCCCAGAAATGATAACTACAAATGTTTACCAAATACTCACTATATGCTAGAAATTGTAATTGGTACTGAGTATACAGTAAAAATTAAAACAGACACTACCTGCTTTCATGGACTTTGGAATCTAACAATAAATGATTAGAACTTCCTTGCTTCTTGCCCTATATAATTCAGCACACAGAGGATATTCAATTTCATAAGGAACTTTTCACATGTTCAAAAACCCATTGTGCCTTGTATTTAAGAAAGAACTGAAGCTTCCACAATTTTTTCCTCAAAATCCTCTTATATAATTATAAAAGGATTTTTTTAATGCGATATATACCAATAAGATATGGACTCTTCTCTTATTCTAAACACAAGTAAATAAAATTTTAGAAAAAAAAGACAAATATACTAAGCAAGGTATGATTTAGAATGGTAAATCTCCATGTGTCAGATTTTTTTTTTTTTTTTTGACAGAGAGAGACACAGCAAGAGAGGGAACACAAGCAGGGGGAGTGGGAGAGGGAGAAGCAGGCTTCCCGCGGAGCAGGGACCGCGATGCGGGGCTCGATCCCAGGACCCTGGGATCATGACCTGAGCCAAAGGCAGACGCTTAACGACTGAGCCACCCAGGCGCCCCTCCATGTGTCAGATATTAAGATGGGCACCAAAGTCAGAGAAGTAAGTGCAGAAGTCAAGGGTGAGATGGACTAATAGGTAGAGGTTGTAAGTATAGGAACTAGTCCCTAAGAGCCATGTTTGTTTGTTTGTTTGTTTTTAAGATTTTATTTATTTATTTGACAGAGAGAGACACAGCGAGAGAGGGAACACAAGCAGGGGGAGTGGGAGAGGGAGAAGCAGGCTTCCTGCCGAGCAGGGAGCCCAATGCGGGGCTCAATCCCAGGACCCTGGGATCATGACCTGAGCCGAAGGCAGACGCTTAACGACTGAGCCACCCAGGCGCCCCTGACAGCCATGCTTTTAACACGGATGAGGATACATGGCCTTGGGCCTTTGGGAGTTCTGACTTGTAATCAACTCCCTGATGGTGGGATGGGAACTCAATCATTCCATAAAAACGTCTTTATTTTAAGAACAATCCAATGTCAAAATGTTAACATGTTAAAATTTGAATGGTCAATATGCACTTGAATATTATGTTATTGTTTGCATTTTTGTATATTTGAAATCTTCCCTAAGGTAAAATAGTTTTAAGTAAATAAATAATTGAGAGATTCCTTTGTGAGTCAGTTCATATTTCCGGCCCAGACCTTATACCAAACTACTTACTCAGCTCTCCACTTCAACATGCCCAAAACAGCATCCCTAACCTTCCCCACTCGTAACCACAGAATTCTTCCCGGTTCACTTGATCACATCTCTTGTAATTGCTTTGCCCCCAAACTCTGGAAGTATCCTTGACTCCTTTATTTCTCTCATGTCACCTTTTATTCCATCATGCATTCATCTCCTCTAATAATATCCTAGTTTGAGGCAACATCATCTCTCTCCTGGATTACTGCAAAAGCCATCTCTTAGGTGATTTCTCTTTTTATTTTTCCTTCTTCCAGTGTATTTTCAACATATTTGCAGAGTGAGCCTTTAAATGCTCATGTCAGATCTATATTTCCTCTGCTCAAGATCCTGTAATGAATCCTTATTTTGCTCAAAATAGAAGCCAAATCCCTAATAACATCACCTAACGCCCTATATAATCACTACCTTATCTCCTATCAGTCCTCTCCTCCTTCACTCTGCTCCAGACACACAGACTCCTAATTGTTCCCTGAACATGCAGCTCCATTCATTTCAGGGCTCCTGCACTTCCTGTTTTCTCTACCTGGCTTCTGCTTTTTTCACGTATCTACATGGCTAATTCTCCTAAGTCTTCAAATCTTTGCTCCTATACGCTCATCTTAATTAGGAATTAAGTATTAATTGATTAATTGTATCCCTACATAAATTAGCAACCCACCATCCCTGAATCCCTGATGCCTCATACCATATCTACTTTATTTTCCATAGGATTGATTACCTTCTTACATACTATGTTTAGTTTGACCAACCATTCTTGCTTGTCTGAAACCTAGGCTTTCCCAAAATGTAGGAGTTTTAATACTAAAACTGGAAGAGTTTTGAGCAAACTGGGACAAGTTGATCATCTTATTTTACCTTTTTAAATTGATTTATTACCACCACCCCAATCGAGTAAGAGGTCTATGAGGGGAGAAATCTGTGTATGCTTTGCATGGCATGCATCAGTAAATCTTACCTTGTGTGGAAGAGTAGATGGATGGATGGATAATGGGAAAGAAATGGAGAGCAGCAGGATAACACTGAGAACTAACATCAAACCAAAGGTATATGAACATTTTCATGGGAATAGGGATATCATTAATACATTTGCATGTTAGATTTTATATTTAAACAAAATATAGTTTATTTGTATATACAGCTTTCTTTTTGTCTTTATACAGCTAGATGTAAATTCCAGAGACCACTGGTTTTCAGAGAAACCTGGATTATCTTTTGATGACATGGCACCCAACAAAGAAAACAATACACAGTGGGGTGTCGGAAACACAAGAAGAAAAACAGAACTATATGAAGTGGTAGATGTATTAATTATCTTGGCCTTGATAATCATTGTATAATGTAGAGGTATATCAAATCATCACATTGTACACTTTAAATATATACAACTCCATGTGTCAATTATTCCTCACTAAAGTTAAAAAAGAAAAAAAAGAAAAGAAAGAAAACTGTGACCAGTGAGATCATTAATCATGTGGGGAAGAATCACTTAGAGAAGTGGAAATGTGCCTGTGGGTGTTATTTTACTGGGTAATCACGCAATCTGGCCTTCTGGTTAGTGTGGGAAAGGAAGATTCATCCTAATTTCAAGTCCCTGAAAGACAAATAAAAAGTGACAACTTTGAATGTATGTTGCTTCCTATGCATGCAAGATAAGCAGAACAGAAGAGAAGGCTAACATGAATAGAGTTAGACACTATGAAACCCAAAAAAAGACAGGAGGAAAAGGCACAGAAATGAGGTAATGCATCTAGTCTTGTCCAGAGGTGGTTATCAAAGCATGGTTCATCTTCCACTGGCATTGTCATCATTATTGAAATGCCGATTTATGGTACCCAGACAAGGCACAGTGGATTTAAATACCTGTAATTTGATTCCGTTCATCAGTATTTTTAACCTGATCCCATATGACTCTTAAAATGTGAGAACTTTCATGGCTCATTAACTTCTTAAGGGGAAAAAAAATTATGAACGCATTATGAAATGTATACTACTGTTAGGTCTTTGTGTACCTAGGTAAATTGAGAAATAACCCTGTGTTTTATTTATTTGCAGTGTTATTTTGGTTATTTGAAGTTAATTGTTTTTTTTGTTGTTGTTCAAAATGTCTGAATTTGAAGAATCCGTTTATGTATTACAACCCAGACCTATCTGAACTAAATGATCCCAGTAACTGGGGATTGACCTGGGTGCCCAAATTCTTCATGAAGTTTGCCTGACAACTAACTAAATAACTTGTGACTCCCAGGCATAGGGATGGGAAAGTCAGTTCTATAATAACAGCTAGCCTGAGGGCAGAGGCAGCTTAGTGATCGGGACTCACCTCCACTTTTGTTATAGAGCTCTCGACACAGTTTTTCAGCCACACGCTGTAGGATTTCTGCAAGCTTCCTGTTCTTGGTTTGGAGAGACTGCAGCTGTCGGGAGAGATTCCCCAGTCTTTCTTCCTTGTGAGAAATGCTGTCTTGCTGAGTATTGGAAAGCTGATAGAACTGAAAAACTAACCCAAGTTACCAAGTCAGACTGGACAGCTGATTTCTTCATTTCTATTTCTACTTTTTACATATGGGGGAAGACAAAACATCGTATTGTTTAAGATCTCATGCTCTGAGATTTCATTTTGCCTGTGTTCAAATTTGAACTGAAGCACATAATAAATTGCACTGTCTTGGGCAAATTAATGTCTCTAAGTCCGTTTTTTTAATCTGAAAATGTAGAATCTTAGTAACAGTTTCTAACTTCAGGACTAAATTCCTTAACCATATTTACTGCTCAATAAATATTTTGTGTCTACTCTTAAACCACTGCTTAATAAAACCACAAATCCATTTATCTATTGATTATTATATTGAGCATTGACAGTGTACCATATATTGTTATCTAATTCATTCATTAAAATAGTCATATTATCATTTCCATAGTTTTATAGCTTCCAAATTGGGCTCAGTGAGAACAATTGGGCTCAGTGAGAACAAGCAATTTCCATAGTATCCCTTGGCTAGAAAATTTCAACACTTAGGTTTAAGCTCCAGATTTCTAAATCTA
The DNA here is from genome assembly GCF_002201575.2 of Neomonachus schauinslandi. Taxonomy (NCBI): domain Eukaryota; kingdom Metazoa; phylum Chordata; class Mammalia; order Carnivora; family Phocidae; genus Neomonachus; species Neomonachus schauinslandi. The sequence continues at coordinate 93,947,762 of NC_058407.1, read as the reverse complement.
AGTAGAGAAATCCTTCATGAATCATGAAAGTTGATTTATATCCCTAAAAGGAATGGTGGTTGTGAAACAAATTATATCAAAATGAAGTAAAAATTGGGGGGCCATGGTAGAAACACTAAGAAACATTTTTTTTTTTAATTTTAAAAAGTTACAATAACAAAGGACAGTTCTAACATTTCTTAGAAAAACCAAATGTTTGACCTGCTCTTCAGGGTAACCTCTTCACCTTGAGCCACCTTCTTCAACTGCTCAGGAAACATTACTGTAGGGTCTCAATCTCATGAAGCAAATTCACCCACTTCCTTTTTTTTTTTTACTTTTTGAACTTGTCTTTACTTGTTTGAAATTTAAAGACTTTTTTCACATGCATGCATTTTTCCTTGTTTGGTTTTCACAAGATTTTACGAAATGATTCTGTAATTTCCTGGACTTTTTTGAAAAATACCGTAGAAATTAAGGACCTATTCTGCTTTCCTTATATTGAGGGAGTAGATATAAATGAAATCTCTTCTCTCTGTATTAGCTGCTGAGCTATGAGTACTAAGAGCAAAAACCACAGCCTGTACTCTTTTGTAGAATGAAAGAGAGATAAATCATGCATTCATTAAAAACTGCTGATTTTAGGGGCTCAGTCATCCGACTCTTGATTTTGGCCCAGGTCATGATCCTAGGGTCTTCAGGTGAAGACCCTAGTGCAGCTCTGTGCTCCGTGTGGAGTCTGCTTAAGATTCTCTCTCCCCCCGACTCTCTCTGCCCCTCCCCCTCCACAGAGCCTTTCCCCTGCCCCACCCCCCCAAAAAACTGATGATTTTAAATATTGACATGTAAACAAACAGATAAAACCTGCTTATCTCAAACAGAATGTAAAAGTCTAGCTGGCAAGTGATTGCTGTATTTTAATGCTTCTTTCACTGCTCGTCATTTCAATGAGTGCTTTAGAATAAGGTATATTGAATTATCCATGGGCTCCAGAATTAAAGTAAAAAAAAAAACCACACACACACAAAAAACCAAAAACATAACAAGTATTTCTCATCCTAGACAAACCTTAGAACCAGGATCCTCCCCCAAGTCAGGGCGCAGACTTACACACAAGCGCCAGGGCTAACAGGCCAATCAGCAGCACCAAACACAAAGTCAGCAGGGTCAGGGCCACTGGACGCCAAACTGAAGAGGGAGGCCGGCGCTCTGCAGGGAACAAAGAGGAAAAGGCAGGATTTCGCTTTTTCTTTCTCTTGGATCCATTCCACCAGCAAGTCAGAAGAGCTGGTTCTGGGAAAGAACAACAGTAAGCAGGGGCTAGATAACACTCCCTCTGTCCTCAGAACACTGTCAAAAGGCTCAGTGCCAAGCCTCCCTTCCACAGCGGGATTCCCTCAAACGCCCCGCCCATTTCCATAGCCCCAACGCCACCAGCAGTTCCACTACGGAATCAAGTTACGCATTGCCCTTATCTTTAAAAGGTTGTTTGCATAACCTTCTTTGTGTGAAAATTCGAGTTATGAAAGACGTAGAAATGCCTGAACGGGGAACCGTTTTTCGTATCATCAGAGAAGAGATGAAATTAATTTGTTGTTACTTTCGCAAAACGCCTCCCCACCGAGTTCCATATGTGCTTCTTCTTTTTTTTTTTTTTAAGATTTTTTATTTATTTATTTGACAGAGAGAGACACAGTGAGAGAGGGAACACAAGCAGGGCGAGTGGAGAGGGAGAAGCAGGCTTCCCGCAGAGCAGGGAGCCTGATGCGGGACTCCATCCCACGACGCTGGGATCATGACCTGAGCCGAAGGCAGACGTTTAACGACTGAGCCACCGAGGCGCCCCCCATATGTGCTTCTTCTGAAAAGAAAATTGCATTATCAGTAATGAGAAATGATCATTTGACTGTTTCCTTTTTGGGATTGCTTTGTTGAAAGTCCCTCTTCTATAAGGATTTTGTTCATTCATTTGATTTCTATCTCTGCAAAAATGGATTATAAAGAGACATGGTCATCAATTTCTTGAGGATGGATCTAAGCTATCTCAGTTTTGAACAGTTAAATAATAAATGCCACGCCCCCACGAGTTTGCCTTCTGCTAATTGCAGAGGCTACCGAGTCAACAGTGAACCCATCATCGCCTAGTGAGACTGTTAATCTAAATGACCTGTGATATCAGACAAAGAAGACCCTCCCACTCCCATCCCCTCAGGTACACATAGCATCTAGCATTGTGATTAAAATGAAACAAAGGGAGAGCAACACCCTCAAAGAAACTGGTGTCTCCAAGACCTGTGTTTCATTTCATTGGGAAATGAAGTCATGTTCTTTTTTAAAATTTTCTTTTCTAAATTTTATTTATTTATTTGACAGAGCACACAAGCAGGGGGAGGGACAGAGGGAGAATCAGACTCCCCGCTGAGCAGGGAGCCTGATATGGGAGTTGATCCCAGGACCTGGAGATCATGACCTGACCCAAAGGCCAACGCTTAACCGACTGAGCCATCCAGGTATCCCTTGAAGTCATGTTCTAATACAAAAAGATTAAAGACATATAAATTCTTTTCCTCTTTAGCACAGTCCTTTGTGTAATGCAGTCTAGGTATAGAAGTTTCTGTTACACATTATTTCCAAATGGGGAATGGTAAGTGGGAAAGATTAAAATGGAAAATGTGATTACTATCCTTTGGAATTTACAGTCTAGTAGGAAAAATCATGGAGCAGACATTGAGATTGATATATAAAAGTGAATCTTATTTTCTCTTAATAATTATCTCCGTTAAAAACTTTCAATGGATTGCATTACAGTTGGAATAAAATCCAAATCATTCTTCATGAAGATTCAGATTTCTCTTTTTAACACAATTTGAAATTTGAGGTTACATTATTTCCAACTTAAAAACTTCCAATAACTTTTTTGCACTTAAAATTACAAGTCTTTTTCTTCTGGACCCAACCTACTTCTTTCATCCTTTTCCGAACTACTCTCCCCTCACTCAAGTGTTCTACTCACTGGCCTCTGTTTATCCTTGAAACAAAGAAGCTTATCCTCGTATGTTTGAGTGAGCTCAAACAAAGTCCTCGTATGTTTGAGTGAGCTCTCCTCTGCCCTGCATTAATTAATACTCAGAGCACGTGTTGGTAGGCTACTCCCTGCTACTCAGCTTTCCACTTAAAGGTGCATCCTTGGAAGAGCTCCATGAGATCATTTCTAATACATAACCCCTTTACATATATTTTTTAAAAATAAGATTATTAATATTTTCATGGCTTTCATGTGTTTGTTTTCATTTATATCCTCCCTCCCATTGAAGGTACATTCCATGAAAACAGTGATATTGTCTGTCTTGCTCACCAGTATATTTCCAGGACTGAAAGTAGTGCCTTGCACATAAGGGCTGAATACATATTTGAATGAGTAAATGAATGAAGAATGAAATTGTGAAAACTTAATATGACTTAAACTATGCAATTTTTACAGCAGCACAGAGGATTATCTAAAGTTAAACTTTGTTGATTTTTTTTTAAAATCTATTGAGCTTTCAGCAGTATTTCTGACAGCAGAAGGTGGACTCAGCTAAATTTATCTTCTAGCCATACTAGTCTCTATTCACTGACTTGTGTGAGATTCTGAATCATGAACAGATATTAGAGATATTTGCTTTCTCCCCTACTTCCTTCAATTAGCTTACCTATGTAGTTTGGTCTAAATTTTCCTGGAAATTGTTGACTTCTCAAGGCATTGACCCAAAGAGTATCTCAAATCAGCAGAACATAAAAGAACAAGATCAGAGGGCAGAATACAGCTTAAGCTAAACATTCTCTCCAAACCCTAAGTCTCTTGAAAGTTCTGTGCAGCCCAAGAAACTTGAGGAGGTGGATGGTTCTAGATTTCAGAAGTACAAGTGCATATGTGGACCCACCACCATGATGGCTTTATTTTTCTCCATAAATCTTATTACTATCAAATATATTATATATCTTACCCATTTCTTCTGGTTTATAGCTGTAGAAAGTAAGCTCCTTTTGAAGAAGGTTATTATAGTCTATTTAGTCACTAGAAGAACATCGATTCTAGCACCTAGAACATCAGATGGAAGAAGCTCAATTAACGTTGAATGCATGTGTCAACTATATATAAATATCTGTTATATGCCTATCTACCCCTGCTCAAGCCTATTTATATTAGTACACATCTGAAAGGCATAAACTATTTTTTAAGTATTTTATTTATTTATTTGAGAGAAAGAGACAGAGCAAGCAAGAGCAGGTGGGGCAGAGAGAGAAGGAGAGAAAGAATCTCGAGCTGACTCTGTGCTGAGCACAGCTGGATGTGGGGCTGGATCTCAAGACCCTGAGATCATGACCTGAGCTGACACCAAGAATCAGTCACTTAACCAACTGAGCCACCCCAACACCCCAGACATAAACTTTTTTTAAAATGTTGTTCCTTCTTGTAATTGATATTTCCCTGGCCAAATATTATAAATAATAAGAGGGTAAAAGAACAACCATGGAAATCAACCAAATTATCCCTTAAGAAACCTGCTTTTCCTTGTATAATACAGGGGCAAGAGAAATGCTGATCTTCTGCTCAAAGGATCAAAAAGAATAATCTTAAATCCTTACTGTGGAATGAGGGCATGGACTTAAGGAATTAGAATATTATTTAATAATAATTATATCCATGTAAACAGATCATCCTTCCTAAGGTTGTCTCTAGGACAGAAGATGTAAGTAGTATATGATATCTTCTGCTAAGGAACAAAGTTTTAAAAATTCCCTTCCAATGAATCATCTTTCCCTGGTCATTTGGAAATTTTTCTACTCTGACTCTCTTCTCTCTCTCTCCTTCTCTCCCTTCCTCCTCCTTCCCTTTCTACCTCGCTGCCTCCCTTTCTCAATATTCACAATCTCTTTGTTTTATCTCAGGACCCAGAAAAACACAACCCTAGGGAGTTTCTACAGCAGATATGGCAATTTCCTAGGAACATTGGCTTCCATGATGGAAAGACCATAGAGTTGAAAGTTTCATTTTTTTTTTTAAACTGTAGAGAACAAACTGAGGGTTGTTAGAGGAGAGGAGAATGGGGGGATGGTCTAAGTAGGTGATGGGGATTAAGGAGGGCACTTGTGATGAGCACTGGTTGGTGTATGAAAGTGATGAATCACTAAATTCTATACCTGAAACAAAAAGAAAAAAAGAAAAGTGAAACTTTCTTTTTGATGCTGTTTTTCCCTCTATTTTCCTAAGTATAGGTTCAATATCCCTAAATTTTATTCCAAGTGCCTTGATCATAATGAGGTCTCTCTCCAGGGACCACCCATACCCTAAAGTAAGAAGAATAAGCTGCCTGGGAGGTGCTTCAGTTTGGCTTGGCTTTACTGTGGTTTTATTTTTTGGAAGAGAACCCCTATTCTGTCTCCTGAGGCATGTTTAGAAAAAGGTGTGGACAGGGCAAGGAATGATATAAACATCCTTAGGAATAATAAGATATATATAGAAAAAAAAAACACTGCTTTCCTGTATCCTTTTATTGTAACTATACTATAAAAGGCTACAGTGCTAAGGCCAAGTTTTGAACACAAATTCCTTTGTAGATATAAGAAACTTTGTAGATGAAGAGTTGTCACACTTGACCAGTTACTCTTCATCGGGCATCAGAGAGGGGAAATTTTATACACTTCCATTCTCAGAGCCGAGGAGAAATGAAACATGTATTACCAGATATAGGCTATTACTATGACTCTGAAATAGCATAATAAAAGCTGGAAAAGACACAAAGACTTTATTTTTTTTTTAAGATTTTTTTTTATTTGAGGGAGATCTAGAGAGAGGGAGAGAGAGAGAGAGAGAGATCAAGAGCCCAAGCAGGGGGGAGGAGCAGAGGGAGAGAGAGAAGCAGACTCCCCGCTGAGCAGGGAACCCACTGCAGGACTCCATCCCAGGATCTAAGGATCATGACCTGAGCCACCCAGGAGCCCCGGAACAGACAAAGAAACTTGAGATAATTTGTACAAAGCCACATTGCAAAATAAGGGCAGAACCAGGATTAAATTGTCGTGCTTAACACCACACTTTGGTACTTCTTCTTGACCAGGACTCAGACAACTGGGGACTAAACTGGTGACAAAGTGCATAATATTTCAGAAATTACTTTTAATATTTTTAATCATGAGACATTGCTGATTGGATATCTGACTTTTGGATATATTTTTAAATTTTAAATGTTGTCTTTTCAGCAACTTCCTGTTGTCTCCTTAATCCTCACATATGGCACATAATAAATCTCCTCATGGGAGAATATTCAACATTCTATGAGTTGAGAGTATTTTTCAGTGTTTGTGAAAATGCAGGTTTTCTTTATCTTACGAGTCTATTTCAAATATGTGATCTTTTCATTCTCTCTAAAACTAAATGGGTGTTATCCTTCCTATAATTTCAAAGGAATATACATCCAAAATGTATAAGCTATTTCCAGAATATCAAGTTTTCAATTCATGGCAATTAGAAAGTCAAATATATATATATATATTTATTAGAAAGTCAAATATAGTGTCTCTCTCTGTCAAATAAATAAATAAAATCTTAAAAAAAAAGAAAGTCATATATATATTGGTATATATAGTAAAATTTAGCTGAGTCAATTTTTATATCTCAATTAGGGAGTTTCATTTATGAAATATAATTTAAAAATAGCATCACTGTTAATAACGGTTGCTAACACTCCTTGAGTTACTAAAATAAATGCCTTATATGCATTATCTCATATCATGGAACACCCTATGAATAGATATTATTATGGTCCCTACTTTACAGGTAGGTAACTGAGTCCTACGGGGGTGAGCTACCTTACCCAAGGACACACAGCTTCTGATAATAACAACTCCTGAGTGTATTATGTATGCTGTAGTGTTTCATTTGACTCATCCAAAAATTATTTAAGTTGGCACTATTTTTAACCTTTGTTTGGATTTTTAAAAACTGCAGTCTAAGAGTTGGACAGTCTTTGGTTTGCATAGTCAGTAAGTGATGGAGCCAGAAGTACTAATACTCTCCTTCCAGATCCGAATATTTTAAATCATTTTCCTATCCTCCCAACAAATCCCACATTAATATTTGCCCTTTATGGCAGTTCCTTATGAAATTGTAGAAAGGCTCTAGTGTTTTACTTCTTACTACTTTCCACTTCTTTATTATGAAATATCTCAGGAATAGCCACCTTAAATTATACATTCTCCACTCTACCCCCAAGGTGAATTTTCTCAAGTATAAATTTAATCTCTTCCTTAAGGAAAAAAAAAAAAAGTTTCTTAGCATGCTACATAAGACCCTGCATAGTAGGATCCCGTCCTACTTTTCATTTATTTTATTTTATTTCATATTTTTTAAAGATTTTATTTATTTATTTGACAGAGAGAGAGAGAGAGAGAAGCAGACTCCCTGCGGAGCAGGGAGCCTGATGTGGGACTCGATCCCAGGACTCCAAGATCATGACCTGAGCCGAAGGCAGACAATTAACCAACTGAACCACCCAGGCATCCCTCTGTCCTACTTTTTAGCCTCATCTGCCCACATGCCCCCTCATATACCCCTCCCTTTGAGGACTAACCATTCCTCAACCCAATAATCTACCCTGCCATTGTGTATGAAGCATCTGCTGATGATTCCCCAAATGATCTTATCCTGTTCTAAATTCCAATCCAAAAATCACACTTCCTCTTTTCCCTCTGAATTCTTGTCTTTCTTAATTTTACCCATTAATACACTGCACAATGCTAGCTCTTATCTATCTGCTTTTATCTCTGTACATCTAGTCCTCACAACTAGTTTCCATCTTGCTCTGCCTGGAAAACTTGGACTCAGTCTCACAGACAAGAGCAAATGTCATCTCATTCAAAAATACCCACATGAGTAAACGCAGTCTGTAACTTATTCATCCCTATTTGCTTCTGTGGTCTCCTACATATATTCAATAGCACTACATAACATTTATTTATAATTGATTCAAATTCTTCCTTCCACTTCTCAAAGCACCTAAAAATAGGGTCTCCCCATAAATACAGAAAACAAATGGATGGTTGCAGGAGAGGAGGCTGGTGGGAGGATGGACAAAATGAATGAAGGGGAGTGGGAGGTACAGGCTTCCAGCTATGGAATGACTAAGGCAAGGGATAGAAGGAACAGCATAGGAAATATAATGGATGGTATTGTAATAGTGCTGTATGGTGATAGATGGTAGCTACACTTGTGGTGAGCACTGCATAATGTATAGACTTGTCAAATCATTATGTTGCACACCTGAAACTAAGGTAACATTTTGTGTCAACTATAATTCAATAAAAAAAGTGTCTCCCATGCCTATCATACCACTTGATATTAAGTAAGTATGCACTAGGGCGCCTGGGTGGCTCAGTGGTTAAGCATCTGCCTTCAGCTCAGGTCATGGTCCCAGGGTCCTGGGATAGAGAAGCAGGAAGCCTGCTTCTCCCTCTCCCACTCCCCCCTGCTTGTGTTCCCTCTCTCGCTTTGTCTCTCTCTGTCAAATAAATAAAGAAAATCTTAAAAAAAAAAAAAAAGAAAAAAGTAAGTATGCACTAAAGATTTGTTGAATCAATTAGATGTGATGTGAATCAATTTATGCTATGACACTTCAATGAAGGGTTTATGCTTTAGCTGAGGAAGTGAAGCTAAAAAGCTAGAGAAATTTGAGAATACTGTAATTAATGTAAATAGGGGGAAAGTAGAACTTGAATTTATTATTAAAGGGTTTTTATTTTTTTCTTAAACCCAAATAGGTTTTCATATTCTTTTGATAGGTTTATATTTAGTCTTCAGTAGGAATTTTAGCCTATCAGTGATTTTATTCTTTCTCTCCCTGATACATTATTACCGTGATGCACTTTTGCTGTACTTCTTTTCAAGCTGCAATTGAGTTAGAATCTCACATCTTTTTTTTTTTAAGATTTTATTTATTTATTTGACAGAGAGAGACATAGCGAGAGAAGGAACAAAAGCAGGGACAGAGGGAAAGGGAGAAGCAGCCTTCCCGCTGAGCAGGGAGCCCCAAGCGGGGCTCGATCCCAGGACACTAGGATCATGACCTGAGCCGAAGGCAGATGCTTAACGACTGAGCCACCCAGGCGCCCCTAGAATCTCACATCTTAAAAAATAATTTTAAAATACATTCACACAAACTCATAATACATCAGGTCTAACACTTTATCTTTTCTCTTTATAGCTGGTTTCTCAAAAAGAAAGAAATTTAAAAAAAAGAAAATGAGAAATTATTTATTTTCCTATTTAACTATGGTCCTTTCAAACACCTGCTATTAAAAATCACCAATAATCTATTTTTCTCCTTATTGCTAAAAAAATAAATTGTTTTTAACCTTCCTTTTACTTGAAATTTCTGCAGTATTTATTGCTTATTATTTTTAAAATTCACTGTTTGTTACCATTGACTTTTCCATCTCACATGAAGTTATTGTTTCTTGGCTTCCGTAATGTCTCTCTCTCCTGGTCCACTTCTACCACTGTCTGCCATTCATTCTTAGTAGCTTTTATTGAAATCTCTCAGTATCCCTCCCCTCACTTGGTATATTGCCTAAGATTCTCTCCTTGATACTCTATTCCTTTGGGTTTTTTGGCTTTTCATTTTACGCTCTCATCCTCAGTGATCTTGCTCATTCTCAGAAAGTTTAATTCTTACCAAAATATCAACAATTCTCACATACAAATGTAGCTCAGAATCCTTACCTGCACCCCACATGCAGCATATGCAAGTGTCTTTGGGCAAATACAACTGCACGTTCCTTCTCTTCCAGGCATCTCAAACTCAAATTGGATTCATCATCATTCTTAATTCCTCCTGTAGCTTCTATCTCAGTTATCAGCAGCACTATCTACATAACATCCTATGGGACCTAGTCAACCTATATTTTTCTTTCCTTGTCTTCCCACTTCTAACCAGTCGCCAATTCTTTAAACTCTACCTCCTCAGCATCTGATTCCTCCTCCTCATTCCCATACTACTTCAGTTCAGATTCCTCTAATCTCATGTTTAGACTAGTGCGAAATACCTAGCTATTAGTTCATCCAATTTCCTACTCCTTCAATTCATCCTCCTCATTGCAGCCTAGATGGTCTTCTAAAAACACAAAATTCATTATGTCACTTCCTGTTTAAATCCTTCCGTGAGCTCAATTTATGGACTTAGAATCAAAATACCTGAGTGTAATATAATAGGCCCTTTATAATTTTCTATACTTACTTCTTGTCAGCTTCTTCCTTCTCCAACTCTACACATCAGCCAGAACACATTGCTTATTGTTCTCCAAAAACACAAAGTTACTTAAGAATTCCATGGCTTTTCTCTCATGTATCTGTCTGACTATGTCAGCCCAACCCCTTAAACCCTCCCATTTTTGCTTTCATATAATGTGGAACATATTAAAGTCAATTCAACTCAATGGCCATTTCCTCCCTCAAACCTTTCCTGATCTCCTTTACCCCTACCAGATAGAAGTGACCAAGCTCTCCATTGTGTCATGTATATACTTCTATCATGGCACCTTATCATACTTATTTCATAGCTAAGAGTTGTATTAGACTTTTAAGTTTCCTTATAAACAGGGATCATATCATATTTGGCATTATACCCTTAGTACTTTGCAATAAACCTGGCATAGTATGAACCTGAGCATAACATGAACATGAAACTTTCTTTGGAAAGGAGGTATGAGGACGTTGTCTTTCACTTTTCCTTTTTATCTTCTGAATTGTTCAGCATTTTTAAAGATGAACATAACTTTTATATTGAAAAATGAAAATCTGGAAAATAAATGAGTATACATAACTTATTTTTATTAATTCTAAAGAAAAAATTTAACTTTCCAGTCATAATGGTATCACAACATTATGTTGAATTTAAATTTTCTTCATTGCCAAAATATTCTTGGGATGATTTTTGCTTTGTTATTTTTAATAGCAAAATTGTATCAAATCATTTTTCTAAGAAATAACTAAACTTCTGTAGTGACATTCCTCTACATATTTGCATTATCACAAGATGAAAACAAGGTATCATACGTGTAGGGTAAGCTTACTATTTCCAGAGGTTTGCCTTCAAGACACTTCTTTGTAACCTCTACTCCTACTGTTTCAGTTTCCACTTCTTACGGAAAGATTGCCAGATGTTTCGGTAAGTGTTTTATCCTGCCCCACCTACCTCACCACCCTTGAGCTCAGCAGAACTTATTTGTACACTCTGTTCCTGATTATGCTGATCACCAATCCTTGTGAGAATTCCGGGCTCTCGTCAAAAGTGAAAAATGAAGTTATACACAAGCCACTTAAAACCACAACCCTGAGACCGGATTCTTCACAGGATTTGTTGGAGGAAAACATAACGTATCTTATTACACGTATCCTGTGGCTACAGAAACTGACATCCCAAAGTTGTCATTTGCTTCACATCAAGGAGGCTGGAAGTCCCCAGTATCTTCTTATAGCTTAGTAGATAGTTTACTAAAAAGAAAAAAATAAAATAAAGTCACACCAGTGAGTCTCAGGTGGTGATCAGTCAGTGAAGAGAAAGGGAATGAAAAAGTTTAACAGGGGAAAAGGAAGAACACCTAAAAGCTATGTGATAAAGGAGAAGTGGGAGAGAACAGTGAAAAGGTATGTGCCCAGATTTCTAGAGGTGAAGAAAACCTGAGTGTGGTCAAAAGAGAAAGGACATACTAAGATACAGTCACTGAATGAGAATCTCTCTGATGCCGACTGACACAAAAATGTTGAACAGAGCACTTAGGAATTCTCGAGGAATGGAATACTGAAAGAAAAATGCACATTTCTGGTGTGTCTGCAATATGCCAAGGACTTCACATAACCTAGCAACCTTATACTCCAACCACCTTATAAAAGAGCTGTTTGAATTGAATTATAAAATATTTAATTTGGGGGCACCTGGGTGGCTCAGTCGTTAAGCGTCTGCCTTCGGCTCAGGTCATGATCCCAGGCTCCTGGGATCAAGCCCCACATCGGGCTCTCCGCTCGGGGGGAAGCCTGCTTCTCCCTCTCCCACTCCCCTTGTTTGTGTTCCCTCTTTTGCTGTGTCTCTCTCTGTCAAATAAATAAATAAAATCTTTAAAAAATATATTTAATTTGTTACATTTAGCTTCCAACTTATACTTTCATTTCCAATAATTCGCCTTCTGACATGGTAATAAAATATTTTTTTTCACTCCCTACAAGAGAGAATTCACATACATAGAGAAGGATCTTATTTCCTGGGCAACTCAGCCAAGGTAAGGCAGAAATGTGACTTGAGTTCTAGTGAGTGGAGAGATCTCACAGTAGAACACAAACAGGATGATGTTCTAATACCAGGTGTGCCGCTTACAAACTGTGATACTGGGGACGCCTGAGTGGCTCAATCGGTTAAGCATCTACCTTCGGCTCAGGTCATGATCCCAGGGTCCTGGGATCGAGTCCCGCATCAGGCTCCCTGCTCAGCGGGGAGCCTGCTTCTCCCTCTCCCACTCCCCCTGCTTGTGCTCTCTCTCTCTGGCAAATAAATAAATAAAATCTTAAAAAAAAACAAGCCTGTGATATTGGACAAGTTACTTAAGTATTCTGGGGCCTCAGTTTCTTCATTTACAAAATGTTACTGATAGTAAACATGTATATAGTGAGCATTATGTGCCTGGAATTATTTTAAGCACTTGTATACATAAAGTGCCTCTCTTACAAGATGGTTGGAGTGTAAGGTTAATAAGTTATGTTATATATACATATGCTGAGTTGCCCAGGAAATAAGATCCTTCTCTATGTATGTGAATTCTCTCTTCTATGGACTGGAAAATAATAAAAGGGAATGGGATGGGATATAATTGCATCCGAGGCCACTATTTAGATCATCAAATCACAGAATTTTAGAGCTAAAAGACAACTTCAAGATGCAGAATTATGACAACAATATACCAGGGTTGGTGTGTCTGCTTGGAAACCTCCCCCTAAAGCATGAGTTCAAAACTAGCAAAAAGATAACCTTTATAAATTCAAGTTTCCAGATCAAATCACAGACGGTAAATAAAACAGCATTGGATCTGGCCTTCACAGGAAGCCAGGAAGAAGGAACACTGCTTCAATTCTACATACGACCTCACTTTTGTATACTATACCGACTGGGTAAAAACAACACACCCTCAACTACAAACCACTGTGCCAACAACAAAATCTTAGGAAAACAAACATCTGTGTATACACTGAGTTTAATTTTTCAGATGTTCATATACATGGCACACGAGTTGTGGAAAATGCACAGTTACACATAAGTGTAAGTCATGAAAACACTCTCTCTTTCCCTCACTTTGCACATTCCTCAGATAGTTCATCTCATGTATTGCTCAAGAGTCTGACCAATTTGGACTGCCGGAGATAGAATACCTGTGTGCCCAGCCTCTGGCTGCTGGGTTGTAGAAGAGCTTCGAGATTGTACACTCCTGATGGTATCCCCATCAAAGTCCAGCATGTCCCTTGTGCTGCTGTACTTGGCCTGCATCTGGACTCCTGCAGGGGTGAGGTTGAGCTGCAGTTTGATGGCCCCCAAGCTGTGTAGCTACTGTGAGACAGTGTAGGAAGTACGGCGCTGAAAGTCATTCCTAATGTTCTTCTCTCCCGGCGAGAAGCAGGGGAAGCCTCTGACTCCAGTTCCTGCTTAGAGAGGCCCAGCCCCTCTCCTGGGAACTTCTACTCTGAAGGTCAACTTCGTCAGGCAGGGGGGAAATAGCATGTGTTTTCTATGTGGGCGGTCTCTTTCTGAACAATTATTGAAGGGTTGCCCTTCTCGGATCTCTTTTGTTCATTTATTTGTAATTCCTGTGTAAGTACAGTATAAAAAAGGCAAGACCCTATAATCACACAGAGATTCCTTCAGGCTCTGTGGAGCAATAATCAGGCAGAGGAATACATATCACCTAGTCTCTTCTATACCAGACACTCACTGAGTCGCTTAGATGAGGTTTAACTTCTGAAAAGAGATCATAGGACCAGCCTCTTCTTTTCTCCAAGGGCATAGTATAAAGCATCATATACATGGAATGTCAGCACAGAGTCTTTTTGAGAATATCTATTGATTCTACTTTTGCATTTTACAAAAAAGAAGATCGAAGCCCAGTTAGATGAGGGGGTTGTTTTAAAGTCACATAGCTGCTTAGTGACAGTATTAGCTTCAAAAGTGTTCTCCTGTTGGATTTCTCCAGGAACAAAGGAGCTGTCAGGTGCCATTTCCCTCCCCTGCCCTTCAGCATAAACAACAACCGCCTGCAGAAACCAGTGTGGTGCCTAATTTGCTAACACACACACCCCTAACCCCTCACATCCCACCCCACCCACACTGCTTCAGAAGATCCACCCTTTCTAGTTATGCTCACCTCAGTCTCAGCACTGCAGGTGCCCTCCCCTAGAAGACCAGCACAAGCTTGGCCAACACCCAGTCTCCTGCCCCCACACACCTCGCAGGACCTTGGGCCAGCTTTGGCAGTGACAGTGGTAGCACTGAGTACCATAGGAGACCAATTGTTAACACTGTGTGCCCTGCCCATGCCTTCTTTACAGATCTGCCCTAGTCAAGGCAGTGGTGGTGGCCGGTCTCCCTTTGCAAGCAGACCAGTATGCACCCTGTTAAAACTGTGGACCATGCTCTGGCCAGTGCGAGAGGCAGTGGCATGTCTGCTCCAATACACTCTTGGGCAGAACAATTCAAACTGGAGCCACGAGGCTGGCAGTGTGCAAGCAGCCCCAACAGGGGCCAGCATCACTCCAAAGTGACACCTGCCCTGGAATAAGAGGAGATAAGCACATACACCAATCAGAGCGCTGCCCCAGCTGTGGGCTGGGGGCAGACGGTGGGTTTGATCGTAGGCCCCGCTGACCAATGAAAACTACTCAAGGAAAGTGCCTCCCAGTTTGCTGCTACTGCATCTCTAACAAATGTTTGGTCTGACTCAACTCAAGCCCAGGGTGGTCCCAGACGGTCCACTAAGACCACAGGGACCGAACACTGCCCACAACAGGGAAAGAGAGCTAGATGACTGGACTGAAGGAAAAGCAGTCAAGACTCAAAAGCAAGGCCCACACAACACACATAGGAGACACCTCTGAAGCACCAGGCCATACTTTCAAGAGCAGGAGATGTAGCTGACTTCCCTAACACACTGAAACAGACACAGAGAGTTAGACAAAAGGAGAAGACAGAGGACTATGTTCCAAATGAAAGAATAAGACAAAACCACAACAAGAAACCTAAGCAAAATAGATATAAGTAATATGCCTTAGAGAATTTAAAGTAATGATCATAACTTTACTCATAGGACTTGAGAAAAGAGTGGAGGACATCAGTGAGACCTTTAACAAAGAGTTAAAAAAGACAATCAGAGATGAAGAACACAATAAATGAAATTAAAAGTACACTAGATGGAATAAATAGCAGGCTAGAGGAGCAGAAAAACAAATTAGCAACCTGGAGGACTGAATAATGGAAAGTAATCGAGCTGAGCAGATGAGAGAGAAAAAAAATATGCAAAATGAGAATAGACTTAAGGAACTCAGCAACTCCACGAAGTGTAATAACATTCACATTATAGGGAGCCCAGAAGAAGAAGAAGAGCGAAAAGGGGACAGAAAATTTATTGAAGACATAATAGCTGAAAACTTCCTAAACCTGTGGAAGGAAACAGATATCCAGATCCAGGAGACAGAGAGAACCTCCAACAAAATCAACCCAAGGAGGTCCAAGATACATAGTAATTAAAGTGGTAAAAAGTAGTGGAAAAGAGAATTTTAAGAGCAGAAAGAGAAAAGAAGACACTTACCTAAAAGGGAAACCCCATGAGACTATCAGTGGAATTTTCATCAAAAACTTTGCAGGCCAGAAGAGAGTGACATGATACATTCAAAGTGCTGAAAGGGAAAAAAAAAATTCTGCAGCCAATAATCTTCTATCCAACAAGGCTATTTATTCAGAATAGAAGGAGAGGGATATCTGGATGGCTCAGTTGGTTAAGTGTCTGCCTTCGGTTCAGGTCATGATCCCAGGGCTCTGGGATCAAGTCCCGCATAGAGCTCCTTGCTCAGCAGGAAGCCTGCTTCTCCTCTGCCTGCCAACCCCCTGCTTGTGATTGCTCTCTCTCTCTCTGACAAATAAATAAATAAAATCCTTACAGAAAAAAAAAGGAATAGAAGGAGAGATAGAGTTTCCCAGACAAGCAAAAGCTAAAGGAGTTCATGACTACTAAACCAGCCCTACAGGAGATGTTGACATGGACTCTTTGAGTGGAAAGGAAAGACCGTAAGTAAGAGCAAGAAAAGTAGGAAGCACAGAGGCAGTAAAAATAAGTATGTCTGTAAAATGCAGTCAAGGACTCACGAAATAAAAAGACATAAGGTATGATATTATATACCTAAAATATGAAAAGGAGATGAGTAAAGAATGGGTTCAAACTTAAATGACCATCAACTTAATATAGACTGCTCTATACAGAAGATGTTATATACAAACCTAATGGTAACCACAAATCAAAAATCCGTAACAGATAAGCAAAAATAAAGAGAAAGGAATCTGAGTATATCACTAAAGAAAATGAGCAAACTGTGTGAGAAGAGAGCAAGAGAATTAAAAATTAGAGAAGAACTACAAAACAACCACAAAACAAGTAACAAAATGGCAATAAATACATATTTATCAATAATTACTTTGAATGTAAATGGACTAAATGCCCCAATCAAGAGACATAAGGTGATGGAATGAATAAAAAAACAAGACCTATCTATATGTTGCCTATAAGAGATTCATTTCAGATGTAAAGACAGCATGTAGATTAAAAGTGCAGGGATGGAGAAACATTGATCATGGAAATGGATGTCTAAAGAAAGCTAGCAATACTTATATCAGACAAAATGCTTTAAAACAGAGACTGTAACAAGAGACAAAGAAGGACATTATATAATCACTAAAGGGACAATCCAACAAGAAGATAAAACAATTGTGAATATTTATACATCCAACATGGGAGCACCTAAATACATAAAACAGTTAATAAGAAACATAAAGGAACTAGTTGATAGAAATACAATAATAGTAGGGGACTTTAAGACCCCACTTACATCAATGGACAGATGATCTAAGCAGAAAATCAACAAGAAAACATTGGCTTTGAATGACACTCTGGACCAGATGGATTTAACATACATGTTCAAAATATTTCATCTTAAAACAGCAGAATACACATTCTTTACAAGTGCATATAGAACATTCTCCAGAATAGATCACATATTAGACCGCAAAACAGTCTCAGGAAATTCAAAGAGATCAAAGTCATACCGTGCATCTTTTCTGATCAAAATGCAATGAAGCTAGAAATCAACCACAAGAAAAAAAATACGGAAAGTCCACAAATACATGGAGGTTAAATAACATGCTACTAAATAATGAATGGGTCAACCTAGCAAAAAGAAATAAAAAATTACATGGAGAGAAACAAAATGAAAACACAGCAGTCCAAAATCTTTGGGACGCAGCAAAAGTGGTTTGAAGAGGGAAGTTTATAGCAATACAGGCCTACCACAAGAAACAAGAATAACCTCAAATAAACAACCTAACATAAACTTATACCTAAAGGAGCTAGAGAAAGAAGAACAAACAAAACCCCAAACCAGTAGAAAGAAGGAAATAGTAAATATTAGAGCAGAAATAAATGATATAGAAATTAAACAAAACAAAACAAAACAAAACAAAAACACTACAAAAAACCCAATAGAATGGATCAAATGAAACCAGGAGCTCGTTCTTTGAAAAATCAACAAAATTGATAAACCTCTAGCCAGACTCACAAAAAAAAAAAAAAAGGAAAGAGAGGTCTAAAATAAACAAAATCAGAAATGAAAGAGGAGAAATAACAACCAGCACCACAGAAATACAAAGGATTATAAGAGAACATTATGATAAATTATATGCCAACAAATTTGACAACTTAGAAGAAATGGATAAATTCCTAGAAACATACAACCTTCCAAAAATGAAACAGTAAGAAATAGAAAATTTGAACTGACCAATTACTAGCAATAAAATTAAATCAGTAATTAAAAAAAAACAATTAAAAAAAAAAACACCCAACAAACAAAAGTTCAGGACCACATGGCTTCACAGGTGAATTTTACTGAACATTTAAAGAACAGCTAATACCTATTCTTCTCAAACTTTTCCTAAAAATAGAAGAGGGAGGAAAACTCCCAAATTCATTCTATGAGCCCAACATTACCCTGATACCAAAACCAGATAAAGACACCACTAAAAAAGAGAACTACAGGTCAGTATCTCTGATGAACATAGATACAAAAATCCACAACAAAATATTAGCAAACCAAATCCAGCAATACATTAGAAAAAAAAAAAAAAAGTCATTCACCATGGGGGCGCCTGGGTGGCTCAGTCGTTAAGCATCTGCCTTCGGCTCAGGTTATGATCCCAGGGTCCTGGGATCGAGCCCCATATCGGGCTCCCTGCTCCTCGGGAAACCTGCTTCTCCCTCTTTCACTCCCCCTGCTTGTGTTCCCTCTCTCACTGTGTCTCTCTCTGTCAAATAAATAAATAAATAAAATCTTTAAAAAAAAAAAAGTCATTCACCATGATAAAATGGGATTTATTCCTGGGATGCAAGGGTGGTTCAATATTTGCAAATTAATCAGCATGATACATCACATTAATAAGAGAAAGAATAAAAAGCATATGATTATTTTGATAGATGTATAAAAAACATTTGTCAAAGTACAGCATCCATTCATGATAAAAACCCTCAACAAGGGCACCCGGGTGTCTCAGTCAGTTAAGCTTAGTTTTCAGCTCAGGTCATGATCTCATGGGTCATGGGATTAAGCCCTGCATCTGGCTCCATGCTTAGTGGGGAGTCTGCTTGAAAGATTCCCTCTCTCCACTCTCTATCTCTCTCCCTCTCTCTCTCTCAAAATGAATAAATAAATCTTAAAAAAAAAAAAAAACCCTCAACAAAATGGGTTTAGAGGAAACATACCTCAACATAAAAAAGGCCTTATATGAAAAACCCATAGCGAACATCGTACTCAATGGTGAAACACAGAACTTTTCTCCTAAGGTCAGAAACAAGACAAGGATGTTCACTTTTATTACTTTTATTCAACATAGTACTGGAAGTTCTAGCCACAGCAATCAAACAGAAAAAAATAAAAGGCATCCAAATTGGTGAGGAAGAAGTAAAACTCACTATTTAGAGATGACATGATATTATATATAGAAAACCCTAAAGACTCCACCAACAAACTACTAGAACTGAAAAATGAATTCAATAGTTGCAGGATACAAAATCAACATACAGAGATCTGTTGCATTTCTATACATTAAATGAAATAGCAGAAAGATAAATTTAAAAAAAAACACTCCCATTTACAATTGCACCAAAAATAATAAAACACCTAGGAATAAACTTAACCAAAGGGGTGAAAGACCTGTGCTCTGAAAACTATAAAACACTGATGAAAACAATTGAAGACAACAAAAATAAATGGAAAAACATTCCATGCTCATGCATTGGAAGAATAAATATTGTTAAAATGTCTACTGCCCAAAGCAACCTACAGATTTAATACAGTCCCTATCAAAATGCCAACAGCATTTTTCACAGAACTAGAACAAACAATCCTAAAATTTGTATGGAACTACAAAAGACACCAAATAGCCAATGCAATCTTGAAAAAGAACAACAAAACTGTAGGTATCAAAATCCCAGACTTCAAGTTATACTATAAAACTGTGATCAAAACAGTATGGTATTGACACAAAAATAGACACATGGATCAATAGATTAGCATAGAAAGTCCAGAAATAAACCGATAATTCTATGGTCAATTAATCTTTGACAAACGAGACAAGAATACACAATGGGAAAAAGTCCCTTCAACAAACAGTGTTGGGAAAACTGGACAGCAACAAGCAAAAGAATGAAACTAGACCACTTTCTTATACCATACACAAAAATAAACTAAAAATGGACTAAGGACCTAAATGTGAAACCTGAAACTATAAAAATCCTAGAAGAGATCATAGGCAGTAATTTCTCTGACATTGGCCATAACAACGTCTTTCTAAATATATCTCTTGAGAAAGGGGAAACAAAAACAAAAATAAACTACTGGGACTATATCAAAATAACAGGCTTCTGCACTGAAAAGGAAACAACCAATAAAACTAGAAGATAACCTACTGAATGGGAGAAGATATTTGCAAATGACATATCCAACAAAAGGTTAGTATCCAAAATATAGAAAGAAATTATACAACTCAACAACAAAAAAACAAAAATTCCAATTAAAAATTGGGCAGAAGACATGAACAGACATTTCTCCAAAGAAGACATTCAGATGGCCAACAGACACATTAAAAGATGCTCAATAACACTCATCATCAGGGAAATGGAAATCAAAAACACAGTGAGATTAACACCTCACACCTGTCAGAATGGCTAAAATCAAAAACTCAAGAAACAACAAGTTTTGGCAAGGATGTGGAGAAAAAGGAACCTTCTTACACTGTTGGTGGGAATGCAATCAGTGCAGCCACTCTGGAAGACGGTATGGAGGTTCCTCAAAAAATTAAAAAATAGAGGGCGCCTGGGTGGCTCAGATGGTTAAGCGTCTGCCTTCGGCTCAGGTCATGATCCCAGGGTCCTGGGATCGAGTCCCGCATCGGGCTCTCTGCTCCTTGGGAGCCTCCTTCTCCCTCTGCCTCTCTCTCTCTGTCTCTCATGAATAAATAAATAAAATCTTTAAAGAAAAAAAAATTAAAAAATAGAACTACCATATGATCCAGTAATTGCACTACTAGGTATTTACCTAAAGAATACAAAACACTAATTCAAAGGGATACATGCACCCAGATGTTTATTGCAGCTTTATTTATAATAGCCAAACTATGGAAGCAGCCCAAGTGCCCACTGATAGATGAATGGATAAAGAAGAGGTGGTATATGTGGCATATATATATATATATATATATATATAGGAATATTATTCAGCCATTAAAAAAGAATGAAATCTTACTAGTTGCAATGACATGGATAGAGCTAGACAATGTAATGCTAAGTGAAATAAACCAGAGAAAGACAAATACCATATGATTTTGTTCATATGTGGAATTTAAGGGAAAAAATAATGAACAAAGGAAAAAAGAGACAAACCAGAAACAGACTCTTTTTTTTTTTTTTTTTTTTTTGATAGAGAGAGAAATAGCGAGAGCAGGAACACAAGCAGGGGGAATGGGAGAGGGAAAAGCAGGCTTTTTGCCGAGCAGGGAGCCCGATGTGGGACTCGATCCCCGGACCCTGGGATCATGACCTGAGCTGAAGGCAGACGCTTAACGACTGAGCCACCCAGGCGCCCACCAGAAACAGACTCTTAACTACAGAGAACAAACAGTTACCAGAGGGAAGGTGTGTAGGGGGATGGGTGATAGGTGAAGGGAATTAAGAGTACACTTATCTGATGAGCACTGAGTAATATATGGACATGTACCTGAAACTAATGTAACAGTGTATGTTAACTACACTGAATTTCTTTAAAACGTAGTCTTCCTGTTGTCAATTCAATGATCTTTCTTCTTACGTTATATGAACTCAATTTAACATTTTCTAACACTTTCGGTAGACCATGATCATGAACAACTACACAATTAATTGTAAGTCAGGACTTTTAGAATTATTGCTAACTACATGTAACTTTATATGTGACTCCAGGAAACCAGGTAATAATTTTTACCTAAATTTCCTAAGCTCAGAAGGAAATGAAAAAACTGTTTTAGATAATGTCCAAAAATCTTTCTTGAATTAATAAAATACAACTGTATTATTTTACCAATACTTTTCTATGTTTTGGTTATTAGCCTAGCTAAATCAAGCATACAAAATATAAAGAAATGGAGAAGATGCTTGGGTGGGGACAGGCAGGCCCTATGAAGGGTGGATTAGGAAACATATACTGTAGATTTATTATGTCTCAAACTATGTATTGTTCATCAGGTTATTCTAAATAAAATAAACCTAAAGGGACCTTTCTCTTGCAGCATGCCTTGTAAAAAGCAGTAAATAAAAAATTATTTGGTTATTTGCATTGCATTGATGTATTAGAAAATGTTACAGGAGATAAGGCAGTAAAAAACTTGAAGGAAGAGGTAAGTGAAACACATAGAAGAAAGGAGCAGGAAGATCAATAATAGAAACTGCAAGAGCTGGGGCCTGAAAGAATACATTTAGAAGGTGCTAATGATTATGATTCACATGAAAAGCAGTTAAAACTATTCTCCAAACTTCATTGATTCAAGTAGATCCTAGATACTTTTCACCAAACAACCTGTACTAATATTTTTCCTACTTGTCCTTAAATACTTATTTTTTCAACAATGACAAAACTATTTTTTGAACATCTGCTTTGTTTCAGGTGCTGTTCTCAGATTCTAGGATGCATTCAGTGTAAAACAAAACTTTCTGTCCTTTAGAGCCTATATTTTATGGAGGAAGGCAGGTAACATAAAAGAAAGTAAGTAAATAATAGAGTATATTAGACTATAATAAGACTTATGAAAATATATGGAAGGTAAGGGAGATTAAGAATATACAAAAAGGAGGGGCACCTGGGTGGCTCAGTCAGCTGGGTGACTGACTCTTGATTTAGGCTCGGGTCATGATCTCAGGGTTGTAAGACTGAGCCCTGCGTTGGGCTCCACACTCAGTGGCAAGTCTGCTTGAGATTTTCTTTCTCCCTCTGCCCCCACCCTCTCTCTCTCTAAAATAAATAAATAAATAAATCTTAAAAATAAAAAAAAAAGAATGTACAAAAAGGAGGGTTGGTAATTTTAAATATGGCAGTCAGAGTCAGCCTCCTTAAGAAAATGATGTATGTGCAGAGATTTTATAAGAAGTGCAAGAGTAGGTCCTGAAATATCTAGGGTAAGAATCATTCAGGTAAAGAGAACAGAAAGCTCAAATGCCCTGAGGTGGAAGCATGCCAGTTATTATGAAACAAGAGAGAAACCAGTGTCCTAAATGGAATGAGTGAAGAGGAGAAAAGTAGATTAGGTCAAAGGAGTAAAGTGGCCCACTGACAATTGAAAAGGTCTTTTCTTTTTCATTTTTATTTATTTATATTTAGTTTTACTCTGAGGTACATGGGAAGTCTAGGAGATTTTGAGTAGAGGGCTGACATGATTTGTTTTAAATTTAAAAGAATCACTCTGCTATGTTTGAAAAAGTAGCTTAGAAGGACAAAGGTGGACACTGGGAGATTACTTTGAAAATTACCACAATAACTCAGGCCAGAGAAGTTGGTGGCCCTTGAGTAGGTAAGTGTTTCCTCTAGCATGATCATTACTCATCTTGAATTTACCCTTTAGATAGAAGTTCAGGGGCGCCTGGGTAGCTCAGTTGGTTGAGCGGCTGCCTTCGGCTCAGGTCATTGTCCCAGGGTTCGGGGATCGAGCCCCCTGTCGGGCTCCCTGCTTGGCTGGAAGCCTGCTTCTCCCTCTCCCACTCCCCCTGCTTGTGTTCCCTCTCTCGCTCTCTCTCTCTCTCTCTGTCAATCAAATAAATAAATAAAATCTTAAAAAAAAAAAAAAGTTCAGCTAGTAGCTATTTTCCCTTTTCTGTCTCTTGGAAAAATGGATGTTTCCTGTTCATTCCCAAGTACATGCCCATGTAAACTGTGGTATAAACATGTATTAACCAGTCAGGTATAGTATGCTTGGACAACCTAGAGCATCTTACTTTGTACCATCATTTTGTTATAGTCACACTTTTATCTTTAAATCATAAATATTTAAACAATAAATATTGTCTGCTCTAAGTACATTCTGCATCCAGAATTATTTTTTATTATTATGACTTCTCAAATCATCCACTCCATTCTCAGGACCCAGGAGGAATTGATCAAACCAAAAACAAAATTAAAAGACATGGTACTCTTCAAAATCTCACCTTGTGCCTTAATTTAACTCTCAAATTATCTTTGCCCTTTCCACATGTCTTTTCATATAGTGACAATTCAAGTTTGTATATTAAAAGCCATTAAGAGACTTCACCAAAAATTTCTATATCTTCTTCTTTTCAATCTTTAAATACTTAAGATCCCAAATTTATTGTTCAACATAAAACTACTACTATACTACCTCTTCCTAAGAGCCAAGTTCACCATCATTTTCTTATGGGGAGAGGGCATATTGTGATAATATTTACTACACACAGCATTTGGAGGCCAAAGGTTCTTTGATTATCATTTTTTTTTATTACAGTGAAATTCACATAACATAAAATTAATCATTTTAAAGTGAAAAATCCAGTGAACTTGATGCAGTTTTCTGTTCACATGGTAATAACAATGGAAATAAAAACACCACCAAGGGGAAAATTTAAGAGAAAATAAGAAAGAGACAGATCATCATATAAGGAAACATGTTCCAATAATACCTTTTAATTATAATTATTGAAAAATTGCTAAAAACTGCGAAACGGTAATCATAAAAAATAGTAAGACATGTTTTGCCTTTCAGAATGTTAATACCTCAGTGATAAGATTTTTTTTTTTTTCAGATTTTATTTATTTAGAGAGAGAGAGCATGCACAAGCAGGGGGAGGGGCAGAGGGAGAAGGAGAGAGAGAATCCCAAGCAGACTCCACGCTCAGCATGGAGCCTGACACGGGGCTCAATCTCAGGATCCTGAGGTCACCACCCCAGCCGAAATCAAGAGTTGGATGTTCAACCAACTGAGCCACCCAGGCCCCTGGATTGTTTTTTTTTTTTTCTTTTTCTACATTCATTACCAGATCTTCTTTGATTGATAATATTTACAACGGAGAACACTTTCTTATAAGAACAGTTACCATACTATTTCACATTATACAAGATCCTATTAGTCAGAGATGTGGCAGACATATTCTCTGAGCTATTTAACTGAGGGAAAAAAAAGAGATGGAGTTGCTGCTTTTTCATGATGTTTTTTGATCATAACCATATTGATGAACAAAATAATAAAATAGCTCTGATTGTAGTGAAGATTTTTTTTTCCTCATTTTGCTATTCAGAAATACATTTTGCCTTCCACCTGTGTCTGATACACTATTAGACATGGAGGAACATATCATGGAAACACATCATGTGTACTCCAGGGGCATTTTTTAAGGACAAAAAGCAACTTTAATAGACCCAGAAATAAAGATCTTCTTGAAACACCAAAGGTTTATGGCTAATTCCATGTTAATATTAGGTCAGTCAGTGGTAGAATGAAAATTTAAGTTTAGCTGACTTGATTCCATTTCTAGGGCTCTATTAACTAGAACCTAATACTGGCCTGCCATTTCAGTTGGTAAGTTCAGAATCATAGCTTCTCCATTCTCATCTAAGATTAAAGTTGGCTGAGCTCTCTTGATCTTTTCAGCAGTTATTTTGACCTCAAATATCTCTCTTTTCTGTTTTGTTTTCTGCCCTTCTTAATATTTTACATACTTCTGTCTGCTCTTCCACCCCGACACCTCCATCATTTTATTGACAACTTCTTCTCACAAATACTGTATGAGGGCACACTACAAAGTTGGTCATAAATTATTGACAGGTGAATCCACACACAACTCTGAGATGAGTTTTCTTGGGTTTCTGTGCTTCTGATTTGAAACCTGTTAAAATATAATGAGGCAATTAAAACAAATGTAAGAAATACTGTCTATTATCTACACAATGCTGAAATAAATTAGCAAGGATATGGGTAAGGATATTGGTGAAAAGAGTTCCTAAATGGTTACGTTATTGGGAAAGGAAACTTGAATTTAGATTGCATTAGTTCTCAAATGGTAACAGAAGAGCATTCGTTATTAAGGCATAAAAACGACTCAAAAATTTTTTAAGAAAAATATTATTAGTCACATAAAACTAAATAAAGCTCCTGACAGATAAGAAAAATCATATAGTATTCTATAGACAGTTCTTTATTTATCTTTCAACCTCTTACCTAGAAGTATATTTATCAAATAAAGCAACAGACTAGTGAAACCAAGCAGAAGAGTTATTGAGAAGTATCTAGAACTAAGTGAAGAATCATAGGTGCACCTGGGTGGCTCAGTCAGTTAAGCATCTGCCTTTATCACAGGTCATGATCCCAGGGTCCTGGGATTGAGTCCCACATCAGGCTCCCTGTTCAGTGGGGAGTCTGCTTCTCCCTCTACCCCTCCCCCCTGCTTGTGATCGCTCTCTCTCATGCACTCTCTCTCTCTCAAATAATAAATAAAATCTTAAAAAAATAAATGAAGAATCATAGATATCAAGGCCATTTAAAGGCAGGGAAAACAGCATTATATATTTTAATGCATTCTGAAGACAAAATTATATTACAATACAGTGATAGACAATTATGATAATTATCATGGGTAAGTGGCAGTACAGCTCTGTTCTATTTGCTCTTCAGTCTCCTGAAGGAGCAGTGTTAATTAGTAGAGCTTAAAAGGCAACATTGAGCTTCACTGTAAAAGCTGTGGACTGGTACTCTTCATCTTGTGTATCTAGCTCTTCTTGGACCTGGGGCTGGAGGATTGAGACAATTCTTTTGTAGAAATGACTAGGCTAAAAGCATGAAACAACTTTGATTCAGGCCTCAGGGAGAATTCTGACTGGTGTTCTCCAAAAGTTTTCCTTGACATCCAAGAGTTTTTTTTGGGCATGGACAGAGCTACATTAAGTTACTGCCACCCAGGAAACCAAGGCATAGTAACATATCAAAGTGATAATTTGGGCCCACTCTTGTGATTTTTAGAAAGAGTCCACTAGTCATATGTTTAAATAGCAAAAGAAAACTCAAGACAAACAAGTGCTATAAAAAAAGTAGGACATATATTTTGTCAAGATTGTTAACAAATTCACTGTGCTTAGGCTGGTGGAAGTGAAATAGTTAAGTGGTGTTAAAATCAAAATGTGATCATACTCAGCAGTTTGTATTATTTACACCCAAATAATGCCTACCAGAAGCAAATTAAAAGCCACTCTGTAAATTTCAAATTAATTATACAACATTTAAGATACAATGTTGAGCACACTATCAAAAATAATCAGGCATGGGGTGCCTGGGTGGTTCAGTAGTTAAGCATCTGCCTTTGGCTCAGGTCATGATCCCAGGGTCCTGGGATCGAGCCCCACATTGGGCTCCTTGCTCAGCGGGGAGTCTGCTTCTCCCTCTCCCATTCCCCCTGCTTATGTTCCTTCTCTTGCTGTGTCTCTCTGTCAAATAAATAATTAAAATCTTTAAAAATATCAGGCATAAAAATCAAATAATCCAATTAAAAATGGGAAGAAGACATGAACAGATATTTCTCTAAAGAAGACATTCAGATGGCCAACAGACACATGAAAAGATGCTCAATAACACTCATCATCAGGGAAATGCAAATCAAAGCCACAGTGAGATATCACCTCACACCTGTCAGAATGGCCAAAATCAAAAACTCAGGAAACAAGTGTTGAAGATGTGGAGAAAAAGGAACCTTCTTACACTGTTGGTAGGAATGCAACTGGTGCAGCCACTGTGAGAAATGGTATGGAGTTCCTCAAAAAATTAAAACTAGAATTACCCTAGGATCCAGGAATCACACTACTGGGTATTTACCTAAAGAATATGAAAGCACTAATTCAAAGGGATACATGCACTTCTATGTTTATAGCAGTTTTACTTACAGTAGCCAAATTATGGAAGCAGCCTAAGTGGCCAAGGATAGATGAATGGATAAAGAAGAGGGGCTACACACACACACACACACACACACACACACACACACACACACACACTGGAATATTATTCAGCCATAAAAAAGAATGAAATCTTGCCATTTGCAATGACATGGATAGAGATAGAGAGTATAATGCTAAGTGAAATAAGCCAGTCAGAGAAAGACAAATACCATATGATTTCACTCATATGTGAAATTTAAGGGGAAAAAACAAATGAACAAAGGAAAAAAGAGACAAACCAAAAAACAGACTCTTAATTATAGAACACAAACAGGTTACTAGAGAGAAAGTGGGTTGTGAAATGGGTGAAATAGGTGATGGGGATTAAAGAGTATACTTTATCATGAGAAGCATTGAGTATTGCATAGAATTGATGAATCACAATATTGAACACCTAAAACTAATATAACACTATATGTTAATTATACTGGAAGTAAAATTTTAAAAATTAATAACAAAATAATCAGACATATAAGAAAAATCAACATGAATGAAAAATAGGAGAAAAACATAATAGAAACAGACATACATGAGTATAAGACGTTGGAATTATCAAATACAAATGTTAAAGCAACTACATTCTAGGAGTTAAAAGATAAATTTGAGAATGTTGGAAGAAAGCTAGGAATTATAAATAGTGACAGAGTAGATTTGACAAAGAACCAAGCTGAAGTTATAGAACTGAAAAATTCACTAAACAAAATTAAAAACTTAATGGAGGCTTTTAACACCAGATTAACCACAGATGAGAAAAAAAAATTGAGAAATGAAAGATATATGAGAAGTAAATATATAAAGAAAAAAGGATGAAGGATTAAGCAAACAAGACATACAGAATGTTGTAAATGGGTCTATAATGTATATAACTGGAATCCCAGAAGAAGGGAAGAAAGATAGGGTGTAAGCAACATTTGAAGCAAGTTGGCTGAGAATTTTCCAAAGCTGAAAAAAGGCACCAGGTTTAAAACATATATTACCTTCAAACAGCTGACCTTTCCAAAACAATAATAAAAAATAGGAAAACATTATAATAGTATCTTTGAGCGGCTGAGAGAAACAAACTACACATTTCCAATTTTATAATCAAAGAAAATATTTTTTTAGAAAAGTTGAAATAAAAACAGTTTTAGACACAGAGAACTAAACCCTAAAATTTCTACTCTAAAGGGAATAGTAGAGAGTATTCTTCAGGTTTAAGGAAAATGGTTGAAATGGAAGGTAGGAGACAGAAATAAATAAGAAGCAATGCAAACCATAAATACGTGGAAAAATCTAGATGAACTGTGTATAAATCTATACATCTACTGTTTTCTAGGGCTATATTCTTTACTGAATCTGAGATGCCATCAATTGTTGAGAGACCATTTGTTTAACTAATACTGTGAAATAAATTCATCCAAGATGGGAATTTGGTAGAAAACCCTGCAGAACAAAGGATTATTCTGGTGTAGGAGTAAATGAAAACTAAAACTACAACCAGGAAAGAGTAATAGTGAGCAGTGCCTGTCTCAATCTTGCCACCAAGTGGAAGATGGGAGAAAAAAAATTACATCCCCTGAGAAGTTGAACCACAAGCTCATACTCACACAGATCTTCTAATCGAATCCATAATACCAGTGTGTTTAAATAACAAAACAAAAAAAACAAGCAGAGTGTTTAAGTAATCTCAGGTTTGTGGTGCCTCTCTTTGACTGGCAGAAGCAAACACTAAGCCTTCTTAACAGGGCTCAACTTGAGTTCAGACCTACAATGATTATAAAAGGCCTGCAGTTGTAAGACAGGTGCCAACTGTAGAGATTTAAAACGTGGGAAAAGATGTGAGAGCATTGAAGTACACAAAAATAATAGCATGTAAATTGGGGAGGGAATACACAGAGTAAAGAAATATTCGAATATATTTTTATATTGCCCAGGAAGAACATTATAAAACAATTAATATTAGACTTTGATGAGTGAAGAATGTGTGTTGTAATCTTCAGAGCAACTATGAAAAAACTAGTAAGAGTAAATTCTAAATTAATATAAGAAAAAATGGAGTCATAAAATTATTTAAGCGGTTCAAAAAGAGGAAAGACAGAAAAAAAGTACTTTGAATGGGCTGTACACCTGTACAGTATAAAAATTCTAAATCTATATGTGCCTAATAATACGGCATCGGCACCTCAAAATAGTTACGGAATTTTAAGTAGAATCACAGCAGGAGATTTTAATATACTTTGGAAACTTTGCCTTTTCCTGCCTCACTTTGTGAGCTGAGACATCTCAGTGTAGCTCATCTTCTTTCTACCTGAGCCCTGGATTTTACACCATTAGCTCCCCTCGTTCCCAGCCCTTGATACTTGAAGGGAATTTATAGCCCCAGGTTTTCCTGGGTCACCAGCTCGCAGATGGCAGACTGTGGGCCTCCTTAGCTTCCATACTCATGGGAGCCAATTCCTCATAACAAATCTCCATGTATCAATTATTCCTCATTGTGTGTGGATCAGTCAGAGTTCTTCAGAACCAATAGGAGATCTATATAGATCTTCTTCTCTGAAGAACCCTAGCTGATCCACACACAGTAAGGGAGAATTTATAATGAAAATGGAAATATGTTTAAAAGAACTTTATAAAGTGTGAAATGTGGTTACTTTCAAAATTAATAAGAGCATGTGTCACATATTTAGGTGCAGGACACTATGCTAAGTGATTTGACTTTTATCTCCTTTATCTTAAAATCCTATCAGACAGGTATTATTTTCATTCTCATTATTCTCATTTACAGATGAGGAAAGAGGGAGGGGTTCAGGTAGGTCAAGCAGCTTAACCAATTTCACACAGTGAGTGGACCAATCATTGTCTCAACCTGAGAAGTGACTCCAAAGCCCATGCTCTTCACCACAGTTTTATACTAACAGTGATGGCTCCTAACTGGACTACTTCTAACAGGTGCCAGACGCCCTCCTTGTAAGAAAGCTGAGGAACATTTGTGTTGACAGCACTAGATGACCACTCAACTTGTTTTGACTGTAAAATTCTCCTCTACCCTCTTTTCTTTTTTTCCCGATTCACTCTTTTTCTCTCTTCATCACCATTTCCCTTTCTCTCATTCTCATAAATGGCTCACAAATCAGATCCTTAACTGCTTGACATGCTCTTGTCTTTCCGAGAAAGGGTGTGAAGTTTTGTCTTTCCAGATACTTACAAGTTAGAAGAGAACATTGAGCCGTCCTCCCAGAGCCATGATCCTTCAGTCTGATGGCGAGAAAGTCCTATCCAGAATGAATTATCAGGTTGAGAGGACATTTGCCTTACTATAAATTCCTGTAGGAAAGCATAAATACAAATACATGTCAAAGAGTCACTGAGAGAGTGAGACAGACAGAGATGATAGAGATAAAAAGATGGAGAGAGACTCTTACAGACACTGAGACAACAGATTGAGTCGCCTTCGTGAAGAATGCATGCATACACTGGCATCAACCTAGAGAGAAGTGTCAATTATTAAATGCCATTGAGTGCCTCAAAAAGTATATTTCATTTCTTCAGAGTCATTATTGTTTAATTTTCCAATAAAGAATAGACCCATAATGTCAAAATTATAATGCCTCCATGCAACCTGCCTGAAAAGATCCAAGAATGACAGAGCTCCGAGGCAATTTTCATGGACAACAGGCCACTATCTTCTCAAATCAAATATATGAATTTATCACATTTTTGTCAAGAAATCCTTTGCAGAGTTAGATAAAAATATAAAACTAACATAGTTCCACTGCATGTTCTATGAATAAGTAATTTGAGGTTTAATGATGACATTCGACAAATGACAGGAACATCGAAAAGCCAGACTTCCAGTGTCATTCCCTTTCTTTGCCACAATCTACTTCCATTCATTTTCATGCGAACTACAACTGTTGGGTAATGCAGGACAGAAACACAAAAGTTGAAAGGAAGTGAAAGTAAATGTAGGAGTTACAGATTGTTTTTAATCCCTTCTTATAGCCCAACCGAGTTCTACCCTTCACTCACAATGCATTATAACTTCCACTTTTTCTGTAAAACTTTATATATCCAGGGATCTCTGTCTGAATTCCTATGTCACTGAGTGCCAATACCAGATATTTAACTTTTAGCAGCTGTTGAGTTCTTTCTTTCTTCTTACAAACTATGTAAGCATTGAAATAGCAAGGTTACTTTTTAAACCTCTTTGCCTTTCCTGGTATCTTGCAAGGAGTAAATGACTTATAAATGTATATTATCATTGCTGCTATTTTCCTTGATAATGATGACAAGGGGGAGAATTTTCTATTTTACTCCACCAAATTTAAGAATTGAAATCCAAACACACAAAAATGAGTAGTGACCTGATTCTTATTGTCATGCAAACTTGGAGTATGTTTGAATAGATTTGTTTTAAGGTAAAACACACTGGGGCCCCTGGGTGGTGCAGTTAGTTAAGCATCCGACTCTTGGTTTTGGCTCAGGTCTAGATCTCAGGGTCATGAGATCGAGACCTGCATCAGGCTCTACACTCAGTGCAGGGTCTCCTTGAGATTCTCTCTCTTCCTCTGACACCCTCCCTGCCTCAAGCACACACACTCTCTCTCTAAAATAAAATAAATAAAATCTTTTAAAAAATAAAGTGAAAATATTTATTTTTGAATTAATTAAAAAACCATATATTTTACCCACTTAATACATGCTGTTATTATAATTATGGAGGATATTAAATGTGACTTTCTCTTAGGGAAAATATATTTTTTTAAGATTTTATTTATTTATCTGCGAGAGACAGAGAGAGAGAGTGCTAGAGAGAGAGTGTGAGTGGTGGGGAGGGGCAGAGGGAGAGGGATAACTCCTCGCTGAGTAGGGAGCTGGATGTGGGGCTCCATCCCAGGACCCTGGGATCATGACCTGAACCAAAGGCAGACACTTAACTGACTGAGCTACCCAGGTGCCCTCTTTTAGGGAAAATTATCATTACCTGGAATCTACCTCTATTTTTCTGCTCAATATAGACCACAGATAATTATAACTGAAGTCTACACTTACCAGTTCTTCTGCACTGTCTATCTTCAGGAGGTTAGAGTGCAGTTGAGAGCACTGTCTTTTACTTCTATTCCAGGAAGCTAATGATGTGCTAAATAGATAACAGTTGTTTTTATGTATGATCCAATTAGGAGGACAAGAGCTGGAAAAAGCTCCTGGAAATAAAAAGTAAATACAATGAGGTTCATAACATGCCAGTTTGCTCTTTCAGTGCAAGCATCATTCATCCCAAGGATACTTAATAATCAATGAATTACCAGTAATATATTCCATTTTCAGTTCAAATTATAGGGATATGATTTTTACAGAAGAGACCACATTGAAACCCCCTCATTCATTTAAAACTTAAAAATGAATTAACTATAAACAGTGTTTTAGACAGTCAACCCTCCTTTCCTTCTTGACCTGTCTTCCATTCTTTCACCTTCAGTCCATTACTCCTTTTCTTCATGATAATTTTTAAAATAAATCAACTCAAAATCAATCTTCAAGATATACAGTAATTTCATGTTAACTTATTTTAGAGTTGTGAGATCCATTTAAGAATGCAACTTTCC
Source organism: Neomonachus schauinslandi (assembly GCF_002201575.2). Lineage (NCBI taxonomy): Eukaryota > Metazoa > Chordata > Mammalia > Carnivora > Phocidae > Neomonachus > Neomonachus schauinslandi. The sequence goes on along the minus strand of NC_058407.1, from coordinate 93,914,351 downwards.
AGGGCGCCTGGGTGGCTCAGTTGGTTGGGCGACTGCCTTCGGCTCAGGTCATGATCCTGGAGTCCCGGGATCGAGTCCCACATCGGGCTCCCTGCTCGGCGGGGAGCCTGCTTCTCCCTCTGACCCTCCCCCATCTCGTGCTCTCTCTCTCTGTCTCATTCTCTCTCTCAAATAAATAAATAAAATCTTTAAAAAAAAAAAGAATGCAACTTTCCAAATGAGAAACGTATAAGAGCAATTATTCACATTATAGAGTATCTCTACTTTCTATTTTTAGCTACTTGATACAAATAGTAAGAAGGTATGGGTCCAGAGATGGAAAATTGAAGTCAAAATATCATCATAGTCAATTATGATACAATTAGAAACAAAGGTCAAGTGTGTCTAAAATTGTAATGAAATTGTATGACTAAAGAAAAACAAATATAACCAGTTTTCAGGAACGTATCTATTCTATTAGGTCTATGTATCTTGTATATGTTTAATTCACATACAATTCTTATTCTAAGAACATTTTCCCTTCTTTCCTTTTCTCTCCCTTTCTTCCTTTCTGACATCCATTTTCCTATTCTATCTCTGTTACTTTAAAATGTCAATTCTTAAGTGGGGGGAGAACACATTTCTTTCCTTTGCATCAAGTTATACAATCTCCTATAGGTCTAAATATGTAGAGAGTGATAAATTCATCACTAATTTGAAAAAAAAAATCCAACTTAGAAATCATTGGCCAAATGCATGGGATATTTATATCACTTTATTACATGTATGACAGGGACATACTATACTGAGATAATACTGATGTGTGCTTTCCTTGAATGCACAATCCTTGCATGTAAAAATACTGTCTTTACCAACCCTACTCCAGGCCTTAGCCACAGTAATTAACTTTCCTGTATCAAGGATTCCATTCATCTTTTAACCCTGCCCTTGCCTGTGGTTGTGAGAGTCTTGGTAGGAGCCACATGGTCTTCTAAAGATGATTGTGTGGGTTGACTGTGGTTCTCTTTATTTCTTGATGGGAAGTTGTCATTCTTCAATGGGTTGCTCCCAGAATTGGATCTCCAAATAGCTTCATATGCCAACAAAAATTACAGTGACAGAAAAAAAAAGTCATTCTACTATATTTGAAATTATAATTCCAAAATCCATATTTTTGTTGGAATACAAAGAGATATATTCTTGATTAATGATAAATAGATAACACATTGCTGATTGAGAGGTAAAAGTAGATGATAGAGAGATAGAGAGATAGATAGATGATATATGGTAGAATAGAGGATAGATAAATAGATGGAAAGAAAACATTACTTCTATGAAGGTGTAGTAAAAAGGAGAACAACAAAGCAGATAGAGGAGTGTGAAAGGGAAAACAAGAGGCACATGAAATACCATCAATTGGAGCATGATAGATTTGAAATAGTAATAAATCTTCTTTCTTCTGTTATTTAAAAATGAGAGCTCCTTGGGTTGCCTGGGTGGCTCAGTTGTTAAGCATCTGCCTTCGGCTTAATCATGATCCTGGGGTCCTGGGATCAAGTCCCACATCGGGCTCCCTGCTCTGCAGGAGGCCTGCTTCTCCCTCTCCCACTTCCCCTGCTCGTGTTCCCTCTCTCGCTGTGTCTCTCTCTATCAAATAAATAAATAAAATATTTAAAAAAAATAAAATAAAATAAAACCAGCTATTCAAGGAAGATACTAGAGCAATATAGTTAAGAGTATGCATTTTTTAGGGGTGCCTGAGTGGCTCAGTCAGTTAAGCCTCCGACTCTTGATTTCAGCTCAGGTCATGATCTCGGGGTCATCAGATGGAGCCCCGTGTCAAGCTCAGTGCTGAGGGTGGAGCCTGCTGTCCCTCTGTCCCTCCCCCACTCGTACTGGCTCTCTCTCCCTCTCTAAAACAAAAAAAGGAAGAAAAAAAAGAGTATGCGTTTTTTCAGTCAGATTGCCTAAATTTCTAATCATGGTCTTACCACTAACTAGTTTATGGCCCTAGAAAATGAAATGCACCTCTCTCCACCTCTCACTTCTCTTATAAGTAAAATGAATTAGTAGCACTGATTCAATGTGGTTAATATACAGATTCAATTAGATTATGCATGTCAAGCTCTTAAAAGAGTGCCTGGCACATAATAAATGCTTATCAAATGTCTGTTGTTGTTGTTGCTGTTGTTGATCTCCCCCACCAATACTCACCCATGGTACCCAGGATCACAGCGATCACCAATATTAGCAAGCATAGGATTCCCAAAGTCACAGCAATGGGACGCCAGTGAGGAGATGTAGCACTAGTTACTAGGAAGCCAGAGGGAACAGAAATTAAAATGAAGAAATATGACAAATCACAGAGCATTTCAGTTCTACAGTTCATCAAAATCTGGAAAATTCTAAAGTGAACTATTAATCTCCGATATGCAGATAATCCAGTCATCTAGGATTATCTGAATTTTCCCTCACATTTAGCATACCTCCTTAGGTCCTGGAACTATAATTTCAGCACAGTGCCCTGATACCTATACACTCCTAATTTGAGGTTCACACTGATGGTCCTGACATTACCAGAGTTTCTGAAATCCCACTCATTTTTATAGAAGACATATTACGGTAGGGGAAATAGCCCTGGTTACTGAGGATAACCTTCTCTTTTCACTTACTTGTTGCATAGCCTTGGGTGAATTACTCCCTCTGTTTATTCATTTCTCTTTGTGAAAAATTGGGTTAATAATACCTCAGAGGATTATTGTGGAAACTAAATGAGCTAACACATAAAAGCACCTAGTCTAGAGGCTACTAGCACATTATACATAACTCACTGTTTGTCAACAAATACGTAGAAACATACACCTGCCTCCCTACCTCTTGTATCATCCAGTTTTTCCAGTCCTCCTCAACAGGTTGAGCAAGAAAAGGATTGCATAAGTGGTAAAGGGAAAATAATTGTGCAATGTGGGTTACCATAAAGCAGAAGAGAGCAAATTCTCGTGTCAAAACTTATGAATAATCTTTCTCTTGATAACAGGAAGCTGATTTTATGTTAATACCACTGCACCAAGGATATAGTTCTGTCTTTGAGAATAAACATTACAAGCATTTCAGAGAATTGTCAAATAGGAGAACCACAGAGGAAACAAATGACTCATTCTATTAAGGAAGAGAGCGTATAACGCCTTTCTCCATATTTTACTCCTTTTCTATTATAAGACTCATGTTCTGCAAATGGAATCTTTTCATCTAGCACATATATTTCCCTTCACTAGTATACAAAAGACTCCCATTTGGTTAAAAAAAAAAATCCAAATCAATGTCTTACCCCCAAAAAACACATCAGATTCATGATTCCAAACCCTATGACTTCGAAGTCCCTTTGGCCTTTACCACAAAATCACAAATTTGTTTTTTCCCTCACCTATCTTCTCTCTCTTGTCTCCAATATCCTGATGTTGTTCATATACATTTCTTTAAGTTTCCGTGACTTCCATTCTACGATTTACTCCTTTCTACCAAACAAGCAAGTCACTCCTATTGAAATTCTTACATCTTTGCATTTCATCACACTTATTTACAGTTCCTTACTGCTGAAGTGTCTATTTCTACAGAACAGAGAAATTGTGTTTTCTTTTTTTCTTTTTAAAGATTTTATTTATTCATGAGAGACAGAAAGAGAGAGAGGCAGAGGCAGAAGGAGAGGCAGGCTCCCTGCTGAGCAAGGAGCCCAATGCGGGACTCAATCCCAGGACCCTGGGATCATGACCTGAGCCAAAGGCAGAAACTTAACCAACTGAGCCACCCAGGCACCTGAGAAATTGTATTTTCTGCCATCTTAATAATTAATTTAAATACCAATAATTAGTTACCAAATGCTTGCAACGAACAAAGATATTTCAAAATATCTTCAGTGACTTCTGAAAATCTTTTAAAAGGTTTTCAGCCTACAAATCATAAGTCTCTCAAATTTTTTCCACATAAGTGTTTTAGTTGATGAGAACAAGAACATTGAAAGCAGAAAGAAAAGATACCTTTCTCTAAGACCACAGGTCTCCCAGTGATGCCTTGAGAGCGGAAGTCTAATTGAGTATAACCATCTTCATCCAAATTTTCTACCCCAGAACGGGATTCCATTGTTCTACTGAGTTCCTAAATTGCCACAGCATTTGAGAGCTCTTCCCTTTCTTAAGACAACTGCTTGTGGACAAAAGAGGATGTATGAGTCAAATCATGTGGGGTAAGCATTTACTGAGTTTTAACAAGTTGAGCTTAAGTAAGTAGTCCAACCAGATATAGCCAAAGGCAGAAAATGAAAACTATGCTGTGGTAAGTTCCCATTTGTACCTTTAGATCCTGTTTCTAAGACTGACGAGTCTTAAAATTTTAAGGCAACACAATAGATAGCTCTTTGTTTCAGACCAAATATAAGAAAAATGAAACATGAATTCACACATGCATTCATTTATTCATGTACTTGCTCATTCACTAAACATTTATCAAATGCCCATCTTTTCAAATGGCAGAAGCTGCGGATATAGGGATTAAAGATATCTGTGAAGAAGCTCACTGCCTATTAGAGGAAACCTACAGACAGGTTTGTGAAGGATGCCATAAGGAGGCATTGTAACAACAAAGAGGAGAAGCAAATTTCTTCAGGATTTGTCATGGATTGATAATTCAAAGTAGTAATTATTCATTGAACAATTACTCTGAGCTATGTATTACCCATTGCACATGTTTTCTCATTCAATCTCAATTTTCCAACAAGTCCATATGGTATATATTTATTTTACTCTTTTAAAGATCTTATTTATTTATTTTTTGAGAGCATGAGAGATAATAGAGGGAGAGGGAGAAGCAGACTCACCACTGAGCCTGTGTGTGGCTCAATCCCAAGACCCCAAGATCAAGACCTGAGCCACCCAGGCGCCCCTTTTTTAATTTTCAAATGAAGAAAATGAGATACAGAAATTTTAGTCTCTTACCCAGTTTTAAGAAGCTAATAAAAATATTGAGGCAAAGACTCAAACTAAAGTGTACTTTTGCTACAAAATGCATGATCTGTTCATACACTTATACTACAAGTACGTAGTCCCCCCTTTATTTGTGGTTTTGCTTTCCATGGTTTCAGTTACCCTCAGGCAACTGCGGTCATCAGGAAGCAGATGATCCTCCTAACATACCATCAGAAAGTCAATAGTAGCCTAGCTCTATGTCACAAGGCCTATTTCATGGCTATGTATGTACAGGAAGAAGAACAAAACAGTATATATGTAAGGTTCAGTACTATCCCCTGGGGATCTTGGAACATATCCCCCAGAGATAAGAATAAACTAGTGTGACAGCTTATGGAGAATTCTGGGACTGAAATATTATGCAAAATACCTAAATTAATGAGATATGGAAAACACTTATCATTACTGGAAACCAGAAAGGTACCCAACCCACTTACAAGACTATGCAGCAAGCAGAATGAAGGAGACATCTGAAACGAAGCCAGACACTCATTAAAGCAGTGAGAACAGCTTTCATTCAGTAATATAATTACTGTGGAAAAGAGGGACCAGCATGAAGGAACGCAACTTCCCCAAAACAAAATACTAAAGACTTTTTAAAGGTATGCTAAGGGAAAGACACTGAGTGGTATTAAGAGGTATTAAGATTTGTTAGTTGGTGCTTATCTAGGAGAGAAATAAACTTCTCCTATCTTTATGATTGTGGCACCCATACACATTAAAGCAAGATGGTGACCCCGCTGAAGCTAGACCCTTATGCTCCCACAGGGACTGGGAAAGTGAGAATTATCTCTCTTAACTCCCTGAATGTTTGCATTTCAGAGAGATGGCTCTCGGGTCCTTGAAGAAATAGTTTCAAGTAGTAGACTTACTTTTCAAAGGTCAGAGAGAGGAATTATAATTGTAAGCTTTCTAAGATAACTGCTCTAAGAGGGGATTTAGAGGTGTGTCTATCACCAAGTTTTGACTAGAACAAACAGTATATTTTCCTGGAAGCACTAAGCTTTCTCAGGCAGGCATTTCAGGGGGGATTCTAGCCATGCTAGATGATGTCAAGTCTCTTAGAGCAGAGGTTTGGATGGAGATATTATAGCCAAGAGCTCTGTGGTTCTTACTAACACATATCAAAATGGAAGGGTTCAATGGAGAGTAAATAAGTGAGTTTCTCCCCCTTACTTAGCCTGCCACGAAAGTTTTGCTAACTTTCTGTAGACACGTTGCGAAGTAGTCATGTGGATCTTAATCTCAATGTCCATCAGCCTCCCAGTTCTATAACACAGTCTTTGGAAAACGGGATTTTTCACAGATTGCATATCCGGTTTAAGGAAGAAAAGCCAGCCTTCTCACGGAACAGTAAGGAGATGAGCACCTTCCAGGCAATAATAAGCTGGATTTCTACTGTCAATCCAGACAGTCCACTGGGAGAATTTTGTGTAATAACTTTTATTTTCTAAGAATCTCTTCCTCTAATCACAATCCTACAAAAACAATTGGCTACATTGTCAAAGAGATTTTCAATAAATGTAAACTTTAGTCTTCTCTTTTTGTCTAGGATTAAAACAATTGAACACTGATTACACGAATCCTTGATGAACCAGAAAAAGAAATCTCTCAGTATTTCAGTATTTCAAGGAACAGGATGGGGTGGGGAGAACAATCCATGTATTCAGAGGAAAATACCCCTGGTTAAACATGAATGTAAGAAGCAGGTGAAAAACAAACCAATCTAATCAAAACAAACAACAACAAAAATAGCAAACAACAATTATCTAATCCACATTCTCAGTGAAATTAAATTTGATGAAAAATTGCATTCATACAACAAGTTTCTCTTGAAAGAAGAATGAATCTGAGAAGAGTTCTTAAAAATGAAAAACACATTTTATAAAGTGAAAATACAATTAGTTGAATCAAGAATAACATTAAATATTACATCAATAAGTCATCGCATTCAGAATAGCTGAATCAGCCTGGTCATGTTTTCATTTCTATATATATTTAGCTTGTTATCAACAGTAGCATTTACTCCCAGAATTAAAGCTCAAAAAATAATATCTTTCCTACACAAATATCTATTTTGTTAGGTTTACTAGAATGAGTGTTAAACCAGCAAAAGGAAACACAGGAGAGCCTGAAGCATATGTTCAGGGTGACTTTTTGGAAAACTTACATAAAGAAGTGAATAAAAATAAATAAATAGATATAAATAGATGAATAAATGAATTAAATAGAAAACAAGATTATTAAAAACAAATTAGCATTCACTTAAAACTGTAGAAAAAAAATATTGAGTCTACAGGAGATAGCAACCTTCCAAAGTATCTTCCCCATTAATGTTCACAAATTTCCAAAAAATCCTCAAATTGCATCTCTAATTTGAATGCTAACTTGGATCTCCTTCCTCCCTCCCTCCATCCCCCCTTCTCTAACCTCTTCTATCCATTAAGCAATTAAATGTCAATTAAACATGTACCATATTCTCAGAAGTCTGAATACAAAGAAGAATGACACCCAATCCCCATCCTAATTGGTTTCATGTTATATTTGGAGGACAAAAAAACAAAACAAAACAAAAAACCAACACTTAAATTGTTTAAGTACCTCTGGTTTGGGCAGACCAAAAAATTACTTAGCTTTGTTCACAGCACTCTTTCCAGTTTTAATTTTAAGCTTATCACAAAGGAGGTAGTTGACATGGAATTCTTTCTTAGAGGGCTAACAACTTTTTAAATAAACCAAAGGCTGTCTTTATATCAATAGATCCTTCATAGTTAAAATGTGCCTTCAACCATCTTTTCCGAATCTATTTATGCTCCTGCTACCCTTCTGCTCCAGTAGCTTCATGGTTTCCATTTGCTACATTGTTCACATTTCACATATAACTTCTATTATCCCTTCCACCTTGTGCCTCTTTTCTTCCATTTTAATGGGGGAGAAGTATATATAGTGTATACATCACTCTCCTATGGCATTTGTATTTGAAATTTCCCAATCTCCCCAAGGAAGAGATGAATTTATGTGTCATTTTCTTATTGTTAGATGCTTATAAGAGTTTTCCTCACTAATCCTTGAGTTCTTAAGCAGTGGTGTACCTAGCATATTTAACACCCAGACTTATTTTTGTTTTGTTTTTAATTTTTCCTTTCCTTTCCTTTACACAACAAAATAGTTTCCAGTAATGATCATGAAATGGAATGAATGAATAATAAGGGTCAGAAAACAAATGTAGGTAGTGAATATTTTTTGTTGAAAGTTGTATATAAAATAGGGGTGTCTGGTGGCTTTTTCAGTTAGGTGTCCAACTCTTGGTTTGGGCTCAGGTCATGATCTCTAGGTCATGGGATCGAGCCCCATGTGGGGTTCTGCGCTTGCACAAGTCTGCTTGGGATTCTCTGTCTCTCCCTCTCCTTCTGCCCCTCCCCCAGCTCGTGCATGCTGTCTCTCTCAAATAAATAAATAAAATATTTTTTAAAGTTGTATATAAAATAATGCCAATGAAAATTAAAATGTGTGGATAAAATCTTTTCAATTACATTAATGCCTTTATTTTTTTGGAAAGGGAGTGGAATTTACACCTATATATAGGTATGTCACAATAATAAATAATATTACAATTTCTGTTTGTGTCCCTTACCTTCTCCAAATTTGTCAATGATATTGTCAAAATTAATCTTTTTTACATGTTCGTGGTAAGTAGACTGTGTTTCCAGACACATCAATTCATCTTTGCTCAAAATTGATTTAAGACCATTTTTTGTTCATTTTGTTGAGGGAACAGAAGGCAAGCTGAGGACAAAGCGGAAGCTGACACCCCATAACCCCCCACCCCCATGGGATATATGTGACATTCCTCAGGCACTCCTGGCTGCCCTAAAGGAAAAACAAATAGTTAAAGAGATCACAATCCTGCAAGACCAGAGTCTTCCTCAGTTTACTTACAAAAGCCTTAGCAATAGCTTCCAGAAGGGAGTGTAAATACAATTAAATGTCTTTATGACCTGCCGCCCATCGCCCATCGACATACTTGAAGTGGGCAAAGTGTAGTGTTCCTCCCAGAAGTTCCCAACTATCTTAATGTTAATGCCTTACTAGAGGGGTAAACAACCTTAACTTGACAATGGCAAGGCCTCTAGTCTCCTGTGAGTCTTCTTTAGCATATGACAGTTCTTTCAGAAACCTCCCTTTTTCCTCACCTCCCCCAACCCCATAGTATATAATCAGCCACCCCTCATAACCCCGATGCAGCAGCTCTTTCTGCCCACAGGTCCTGTCACCGTGCTTTAATAAAACCACCATTTTGCACCAAAGACATCTCAAGAACTCTTTCTTAGTCTTTGGCTCTGGACTCCGCCCCATTGAACCTCACCGATATCCCAAAACTGCATCAATTTTAATTCTGAAAAAATTTCTTTCACTGAAGCAACAGATATATAAATAGGAAAAAGACTTACACAAAGAATATGTGTGGCAAAGATTTATAAAAATTCTATTTCACAGTGATTCCAGAAATTACAATATTGTCTATATCTTTGTTTTCTCAGGATAAATTTTAGAAACTTCAAATTTCTCTGTAGGTTGAAAAGTTGTGTAAGGACATATGATAATTGAAAATTGTCACATAGAACGAATAGAAGCTCAAACTCTTTTCCACTTTATAATCACTGGGCAATGCTATCGATGTTGATTTCAAATCTACATTTTAAACAGAAATATTCCATAATGAGTAATTGCAAGCAATGCAAAGCAAGCGGTACTCTGAGTGAACTTGAGCAATTCCAAACCATTCCAAATTGTTCCACAACCACAACTAGGAGTTCTGTGAATTAACTTCCATGTAAAATACATTTACTAAAGGAAAAGGTAATTTGCTAATCAAATGCTAATTTGAAGCATATATAGATAGATATAAATATAGATCTATATACACAGATAAGTTGATCCTCATTGTTCGTGGATTCCAAAATTACAAGTTTGCCTACTTGCTAAAATTTAATTGTAATCCTAAATCAATAATCACGGCTCTTTCACGATCATTCACAGGCATGGGCAGAACAGTGAAAAGTTTGATCCTCGCTGTTCGGGAAAAAGACCCTCCTTTGCCCTGTGGTCCTTCTAGCTGGACTTAGAATCAAACTACACGAGACAAAGTAACAGGAGGAAATCAAACGTAATAGGCATAGGTAAGGGACAGAGATTCTGAAGACAAGGAGACAACAGGAAGCTTATATGAGCTAAGGAGAGGAGGCGGGTCTGGGGACACAAAGGGGAGGAAGGCCTTCAGCAGGAAGGTGAGAGGAGATGTTTGGAAGAGCAAGTTTGTCCTATTATGCAAATAAGTTCCTCCAGTAAAAGAGAGTCTCGGTTAATACTCCTGTACCTGTCGCAGGCTCTCCTGTCCAATGTAAATTTAGGCAGTTGTGGGAGCGGCAGAGAGTTTTTCCTGCATCTGCTGGGCTTTGATTACTTTTAACTGAAAATGATCGCTATGCCAAAGTGGCCCATCTTGGGGCAGCCTGCAACGCAACATGCCTGATTCCAGATGACTTTGAACAAAGCAACACTGCCTTCTAGTTGCAGCCATCATATCATAAGAGTGTCCTTTTCACGGTCTATTTAGTGCCTTTTTTTTTTTTTTGCATTCTTTGTTGATTACTTCATTGCTTAAAATGCCCTCAAACATCGTGCTGAAGTGCAGTCCGGTATTCCTAAGCTCAAGAAGGCTGTGATGTGCCTTACAGAGAAAATATGTGTATTAGATAAGCTTTATGCAGGCATGAGTAATAGTGCTGTTGGCTATGAGTTCAATGTTAATGAAACAACATTATATATTTGCTAAGGTGTCTTTAAACAGAAACATATATAAAACAAGGTTATGTATCAATCTGTTGACAGAAAATGTTGGGATCAGATGTTAAAGAAATGTAACCCTGTATTTCCCACAGAAGCAATAGTTATTCAGTGTTCTCTGTCACGTCATAGATCATAACTACCATAAATAACGAGAATGGACTACCATGAATAACGAGAATGGACTGTGTAGATAAATAGATAAACAGAGTTTTAAGACTAAACAATAATCACAAAAATCGTTCAAAACTTTGGGCAGCAAAATATATTTTCAGGGACTATTTTATCATTGACATTGTTAAGTATTGCTGGTGATAAAAAGCAGACTGACCTTTAATAAATTTTGTTATTTTTTAAATTCTCTGCAGATAGTTCACTATCCCCCTATCGCTGCTTGGCTCTATCTCTCAGCCCTACTGGCCTTCTTTTTTATCACACAGACACACGGATTTGCTCCTGTCTGAGAGACTTTGCACTTATACTTTGGCTACATGCTTTGCCTTCAGAACTTTGCATGCGGGATTTTTCTGGATAATCAGTTCTCAGTTCAAACATCATTCTCTCTGGGCAGTCTTCCCTGATTCCTCACTCTGAAGCAGAATACAACCGGGGTGCTTTCCCATCATTCTGAATCACATCATTATTTACTTTTTTTCTTCAAAGCACTTCATGCTATTCAAAAATCACTCCTCTGTTTATAATTAGACTCCCCCTGTTCACAAGTTTGTAAGCTCCATGACTTAAGAATTTTGTTTGTCTTGTTCACTGAAATATCCCAAGAACCTACACTAGCTTCTGATTCATGGCACATTAGCAATAAATACATGTTGGGTTAATGTATAAATTAATTAAAAACCTTTAAAAGTAATAATATATGTGTAAAAATACACATTTACCTTCATATATTATAGTCTAAAATTATCCAATTCTATTGTCTGATCCAGTTTATAAACGCCAAAAAGGTAAGAATTCTGTCTCTATGGGTATTCTCTGTCCAATGTCTAGTACAGTGTCTCCAGAGTTGCGTCTATTTGTGGGGGTGGACAAGCAATTATACACCTTATGAAAGAACCAAAATATTGGCAATTCTAATTTCTAGTCCCAAATCACAACCAAGTTGTCTTTAAATTTCCTTTGGAGAGCAGAGGAAAACAATGGGCAGTAGGTGTCATTTTCAAGTGGGAAGTATTTTTTGTCTGTTTGTGTGAGGTTACCTGCGGCATTGTCCCTCTCTCTTCCACCCATCATGGCTCTTCTTTCTCCATTGTGTTTACTTTTATTGCTACATAGGACATTCACATTTTAGTGGAACGTGACTGCATTAACTGCATTTTTATTTTCTCCTGTACCCTTGAACTCAGCCTCATCTTTAATAGGAAGAAAGATACAGCAAAATGTGATACAGGACAGAACAAACAGGGAAATCTCTAGACTGCCCCAGCATTGATACAACCAGAGCATCTCTGATTTTGTTTGTGGTTTTTGTTTGTTGTTGTTGTTTAACTAGGCTCCATGCCCAACATGGGGCTTGAACGCAGGACCCTAAGAACAAGAGTCGCATGTTCTACTGCCTGAGGCAGCCAGGCACCCATGATTTTGCTTGTTTTATATGTAGGAATTTCATATATAATTTCACTTAGAAGAAAAGCAATTGAACCCACAAAATAGAAGCTATTCACCTGGTATATCCCATTTTTTTTTTTTTTTTGAGAGAGAAGAAGCAACCCAAGATAGGGGACTTGAATTGCATAGGGGGAAAAAATATCCCTAAGAACTTCTTGTTGGCAGAACTTCTGTATTCGAAGTCCATGTTCTAAAAAATGCATCATGTTGCCTGGCCGCTCCTGATTCTGTCGCTGATTGACTTTAGATATGTTGTTTAATTTTTTTTTTTTTTTTATCTGCTTGTTTCCTCACCAGTAAAATGGGTATGATGGGTCTTAAATCCGTACTGGGAACATTGGATGGTGAGTAAGAGAGGTACAGGATAACTAAAAAAAGATGAAAACAGATTCCATGGGGTGTGTGATCTGAGTGAAGTCAGGACAAAGTAATCAAAAAGATTTAGCAAAATTTGGCAGGCGTGAACGAGGTGATGGGGCCATCTGCTGCTTTGTGGTGGGAATTTCAGGGCAAATTAGAGGAAGTGACTCTATTTATGCACTTGTGAGTAAAACTGAAGAATTTCTGCAGGTTGGTCCCAATTCATAATAAAAATGTGACTTTCACTCTCCTTAAAGGCATCTATATTATTGCCATGTATGTTTATTTAATTTTTAATTTCTTAAAGATTTATTTATTTATTAACTTAACTCATAGGCACTGTCGGCTTGGTTTACAAAGACAGCTCTGTCATCAACTTTGAAATAGAAACTATGCTAGACACAGAGGCAAGAAATTCATGTTCTAGAATTTTTTCCCCAGGGATTCTTTCAGCTCAAACTACCTTTTTTTTTTTTTTAATTTATTTATTCGTAAGAGACAGAGAGAGAGAGAGGCAGATGCAGAGGGAGAAGCAGGCTCCCTACTGAGTGGGGAGCCCAATGTGGGACTCGATCCCAGGACGCTGGGATCATGACCTGAGCTGAAGGCAGATGCTTAACTGACTGAGCCACCCAGGAGCCCTCAAACTACCTTCGTTCAGAGATATCAGTAGCTTAAGTACTTAATTATGAAATCTTTCTCTTGGACTTTTGATTAAAGTCAAGACGGATTTACCTTTTAACTTGAAACAAACAAAGCAGGCAAATCATAAAACAGCAGTTTTCAAAACATTGCTTATCAGACAACAAGGGGCCACGATTCATGGGAGATGGAAAACAAACAAGGTGAGCTCTGCCATTGCCCCAGCCTGTCATGTTTACAGTTTGCAGGCCACACACAGGGAAGGGGAACTGAGGAGGGTACTGGAAAATACCTGAATTGAGAAAGACAAAGCCAGCCGGAGTTTGGAGAAGAGCGCAAGAGAAATAGCTGCTCAGAGAGAGAAAACATTTGCAGACGGTCCACCGTGAGCAATCATCAGGGGACAGATCAAAGCATGCGTGTGAGGGAACTGCCAGAAAACTGGGGAAAAGAACCCTCCAAGAATAACAGGGGAAATACTACACAGTATTCACTCAGGGCAGGCAAAAGTGCCCTTTCTCAACAGCAAGGCTGGAAAACAGCACAGTTCCTAGACCACTGAGAAGACCCCTCAGAAAATCTTCCCTTGGAGAATGGTTAACCCCAGCGTGAGAACTTCCTTGGTACTGCCCAACAATCATAAAAGGAATAACCAGGAACACTGTACTGTTTCTATATAACTCAAATACATCTCACAATAAAATTTAGGAATATTTATAGGAACACAAAAATATCTGGCATTGACTTAGGTAAAATTAATGATGCCTGGCTTTCAATTGAAGATTAACAGTCATGCCAAGAGTCAGAAAAACTGACCCTTATGGGAGATGAGCTCATGAGGAGAAAAATAATCAAAACCAACTCAGAGGCTAGAATTAAAAGGTACAGACATTAAATAGTTCATATGTTCTTAATACATTCATATATTTAAAAAGCTGCATAAAGACTTGGAAGATATTTTTTTAAAAAGTAGGGGCACTTGGCTGGCTCAGTAAGTACAGCATGTGACTCTTGATCTCTGAGTTGTGAGCTTGAGCCCCACATTGAGTGTAGAGATTACTTAAAAATAAAATCTAAAAACAACAACAACAACAACAACAAAGCACGCTTCGAGAAATGAAACCTATGAAGTGTAAGATGAAAACCCCACTGAAGGATATTAATGACAGACACTCAGCAGAAGAGATTAATGGACTTGAAGATTTAACAATAGAAACTATCAAACATGAAACATGAGAGAAATAACTTTAAAAGGGAAGGAATGAGGGAGAGAAGGAAGGGAGAGGGGGAGGGAGGGGAGGGAAAAGGAAGGAAAGAAGCATTAGGGTACTGTGGGATAACTTCTGGCTACCTAATATACATGTGATTGGAGTCCCTGAATAGTGTGTGTGGCAGGGAAGAGGGGTTCAGGGTGAAGCAGAATACATATTTGAATAGATAATAGCTTAGTAGCTTAAATTTTGCCAAACGTGGTCAAAAGGCAGAAAGAATTCCTCACAAGCAGACCATCCTAACAGGAAATGATAAAGGAAGTCCTTCAAGACAAATGAAAATATCACATGATAATAATGTAGATCTAGGGGGAAAAAATGAAGAGCATCAGAAATAGTAACTACATGGGTAAATATGTAGTTTTTTTATTATTATTTAAACATCTTTAAAAGATGACTTACTTTGGGGTGCTTGGGTGGTTCAGTCAGTTGAGCAGCCAACTCTTGGTTTTGGCTCAGGTCATGATCTCAGAGTTGTGGGATCAAGCCCTGAATCTGCTGGGGATTCTCTCTCCTTCTCCCCTCCCTTCCCCATACATGTGTTCTCTCTGCCCCCCCCAAATAAATAAATCTTAAAAAAAAAAGGTAATTTACTCTTTAAGCAAAAATAATAACTATGTATTTTGATGTTTATAATATATATAAAAATGAAATGTATGGTACCATTAGCAGGACAACTGGGAGAAGAGAAATGGAAGTAGCCTGCTATAAGGTTCTATTCCTATACATGAGGTTGCATATCACTTCAATAAGTTATGATGTGTATTATAAATCCTGAAACAACTACAAAAATAATATAATGAAGAGAAATAGCTAATAAGCCAACAGGAAGATAAAATGGGATAGTTAATTAATACAAAAGTAGGCAGGAGGGGTGCCTGGGTGGCTCAGTCTTTAAGCGTCTGCCTTCAGCTCAGGTCATGATCCCAGGGTCCTGGGATCGAGCCCCGCATCCGGCTCCCTGCTTAGCGGGAATACTGCTTCTCCCTCTCCCACTCCCCCTGCTTGTGTTCCCTCTCTTGTTGTGTCTCTCTCTGTCAAATAAATAAATAAAATCTTAAAAAAAAAAAAAGTGGGCAGGAAGGGACACCTGGGTGGCTCATCAATTAAGCATTTGACTTCGACTCAGGTCATGATCTCAGGATCCTGGGATCAAGCCCCACTCTGAGTTCAGCGGGAAGTCTGCTTCTTGCCTTCTTCCTCTCCTTCTGCCCCTTCCCCTGCTCTTGTGCACACACACTCTCTCTCTCAAATAAATGAATAAAATCTTTTTTTAAAAAAGGAGGCAGGAAAAGGAAAAGAGAACAAAGGTAAGTTGAGACAAATGGAAAACAAATATCAAAAAGATTTAAATCTAATTATATCAAAATCACATTAAATGTAAATGGTTTAAACACCTAAAGGACAGAAATTATCAAATTATATAAAATAGCAAGACTCAACTATATGTCACCTAAAAGAACCACGTTCTAAGTATAAAGAGAAAAAAATATGTTAAAAGTAAAAGGACTGGGGCACCTGAGTTGCTCAGTCGGTTAAGCATCTGGCTTTGGTTCAGGTCACGATCTCAGGGTCCTGGTATCAAGCCCTGCATCAGGTTCTCTGCTTAGCGGAGAGTCTGCTTCTCCCTCTCCCTCTTGCTCTCTCTTTCTCCCTCTTGCTCTCTCTCAAGTAAATAAATAAAATATTTTTTTTAAAAAAGGTAAAAGGACTGAAAAGGTCAGAGAAAACCAGGAATGGCTATATGGCTACATTAATTTCAGACAAATAGATACATAGCAAACACTAATTCCTCAAGAGGGAATAACAATCCACAATATTTATGCCTCTATTATCAGAGCTTTAAAATATACAAAGCAAAAACTGATAGAACTACAAGACAAACAGATAAAATTACAATTATAGTCAGAGGTTTAGATATTTCTTTTTCAGTAATTGATAGGATAATAGACCCCAAAAAATCATCAAGGATATAGTAGACTTGAACTAAGTCATCAACCACTTTCATCTGATGTACATTTTTAGATCATTCCACTTAACAACAGCAGAATACACATTCTCCTCAAGTATACATGAAAAATTTAACAACGGGTCTCAATAAATTTAAAAGATCAAGTCATAGAAAGTTTGTTTTCTGCCTAGAATAGAATTAAATTGAAAACCTATAGCACAATGATCTCTGGAAAATCCCCAAATATTTGGAAACTGAATAACACATTTCTAAACAACCAATTGAGCAAAGAAGAAGTTGTTGGGGAAGGTTATTGAAAAAAAAAAATGTAACTGCTAATTGACCTGTGAGCTAACCCCAGGGAGGCTCCTTACCCTCTCCTCTCTTTTTGGATATGATTCCTCTTGCTTTTCCCACTCCCGGGGCTGCTCCAAGGACATAAGCTTGAGATAGTGATGTGGTGTTGAGAACACCTGCATAGTGTAGGTGATTGAACCTAATTAAGGTCTCTACATAAACTTTTAAATTGGTGGGCATAGGGATTCACTGTCTTATGACCGCCCATGACAAGTTTTGTACGTAAGTTTCCTTTGCTTATTAAACCTGCCACCTACCAATCTTGAAAGTCCTGCCTCTTTCCTTCATTTCTCTCTGCCCTTGGTGAATATGGGGCTGGTTTCAGACTACGTGGAGGAAACTCCCAAGAGGGTTGCAAACCAACACACTGGTGAGCCAGCCAGGAGACTGAAGAAACAAGCGATGGGAAAGAGGGATCTTCTGGGGGAATCCATTGACTTTTATGTGGGGAGGGGTGGTCCATATGTTAGATGCTTGTGGACCACTGCATGACTCCAGGGACACCTCGAAAGCGCTGGCTGCTGTAATGTGCTTATTGGGGAAACTGAGGACAGCACACTGTGGCAGAGAAAGGAAGCATATGGGTGCTGCATCGGGCTGGCCTCTACCGTGGGCAGCTTGGCTGGCCACCGATGCCCAACTAGGCTGATGCTCTGTTCAGAAAGTTAGAAGAGCTGACGTTAGAGAAGGATGTGTGGGTGTCCACTAATCCGCTAGGTTCCGGCTGGCTGCCAAGGTAGGAGAGCAGGATAATCAGTTGGAGAGATTAGCATGCTATTTTGCAAAGCTAGGAGGGTGCAAGCTGCCACAGATTAAGATCCAGGCATTGGTGACAAAGCCTGATTAAGAGGTAGAATTTCTGGGAAAGATGAAAATGAAGAGGAGGCTATTACGGTGATTGATGAGGGAACGAAGTACCCCATGACTTGGGATCCTTTATACAAAGAAAATTTTAAATAGCAATTACCCCAAAACTTCAAGAGAAAACTTACATTCTTTCTGTGTCCTTTTGAGCTGTAAATCTTACATGTCTTTGAAATGTAAACACCCAGTAGATAACCTTTGCCCACAGAGACTGAAGGGAAAAAAAAAAAAATGAGGAGAAAGGCTTTTTAAAATGCACAGTGCTGTAGAAGTTCCCTTGCCCCAAAACTAGTCTACAGCCTCCAAAAGGTCACAAATATCAGTGAAAAGCTTAAGTCATGGGAGTGGGTACCCAATTCCCAGCTGGAATTTTGGAATGACAGCTGTATGGGTTTAGAAAGTTGCAGAAGGTTTATGGAAAAGGCATATTGAGAAAAGAATTTTACCTGTAGTCAAGCTAAGATTAGAATTGATTTATTTAAGTTTGTTTGCTTTAGAGGAGAATTTTGATTTCAAAAGTACACCATAGTAAAATGAAAATTTGGTTTTCTCTCTATTAGGAGGACAAAGTTCTTGTAGATTATTGGTCTGCTCTTAATAAGAAATTATAAACGAAGGTTTTCCTTTACTCTTAATGTAATTTGCCTAGAAAATAAAGATTCCATGTTTTGTCTTTACCAGGTTTTTATTAAGAAACTGAGTCTTGTCTATTAAAAAAAATAAGGTTTTTTTTTTTTACAACTATGTAATTTTTTTGTCTATGTTAAATTTCATGAGAAGCATTGTCAAATCAGAAGTGGTGCTAAACTTGCTTTACGGTATATTTGTATAAAATTCTTAATATCTGATATGTCCTGGTATAATGCTACCAATCACAATTTTTTTTAAGATTTTATTTATTTATTTGAGAGAGAGAGAAAGAGAGGGAGAGCACTGAGGGAGAGTGAGAGGGAGAAGCAGGCTCCCCACTGAGCAGAGAGCCCAATGTGGGACTGGATCCCAAGATCCTGAGATCATGACCTGAGCCAAAGGCAGACACAACCAACTGAGCCACCCAGGCGCCCACCAATCACAATTTTAAGATGTATGTCATAGAAATAACCAAATTCCCTTGTCAATTTCATCATGATGAACTCTCAAGTCTTTAAGCATGGACATTTTAAGTTCTTTTGTCATTTGCAATTATTGTTTTACTCTGATGCTTTGGTTAAAAAAAAAAAAGTCTTGTATAAGTGCTTCATCTTCAAGGAGATTTCATGGAAAAGACTTGGACAAGCACAGGTTTCTGATAACTAAGATCAATTTGCCTTCATGTGTGAGGGACAAAGATGAACCTTTCAGTGATCCTGCAAGGCTACCTGCATAGACCCACCATGTGCAGAATGGTAGCTGGGACTTGTCCCTCTTGTCCTTCCCCACATCAGTAAAATGGGCCCCTGACACTGATGATACAGTGTTAACATGGGAAGACTGGCCTCTGCTGCAGGACACTCTGCAGACTGCTAGAGCATCCGTAAGGGAGAAGATGGGTAATGGACCAACGGAAAATTCAAAGCCCAGGCACTGCTATAATGTTTTAGATGTTGTCTGGTTGGGTAAAACCCATGTTGCCCCAAAAGCTATAATTAATGATGTACAAGCCTTTGTAAGGATTATGGGGTTCTGGAAGACTTTTATTCTTCTCCTGGCTCAGTGCCTCCATTCCTTATACTGCCTGCTAAAGAAAGGGTGCATATGGGACTGGGGATCAGAGCAGCAATGAAAAAGCAAAAATTTGAGTTAAGTAAATTAAAGCTCTGGGCATCTCTCTCGAGCAGGGCTACCATTTGAGTTACATGTGTGTACGACTCCAGAAGGGATGAGTTGAGAACTGTGGCAGAGACAGCAGAAAAGGGAGTGCCCCTAGGAGTTTGGTCCCGGCTCTGTAAGGGGACAGAAACTCATGATACCCCTACAGAGCAACAGCTCCGGTGGTGTACACAATGTTCCTCCAGGGAGAGCCTCTCACACAGCTGCCAGTGCAGTAGCCCGTGGGCTGAGCTCAAAGCAATCTGCCTAGTGATCACTCATGAGTCCTGGTCATTAATCCTTTGCAAGGACAGTTGGGCGGTTTTCAGAGGGATTGATCCTATGGCTTGGACAATGGGAAGCCAGGGGATGGATGATCATATATAAGCTCTTGTGGGGGCAGGATATGTGGAAAGACATTTGGGTCCATCTGCAAAAGCCTGAGGCACTCTTCACTGTCCTCCATGTCCCAGCTCACAAGGCACTGACACCCCCTTGCAATCAGAAAGCTGATGCTCTAGCTCAGTTACGAACCCTATCTACTGACCCTTCAATAGATTCAGCAGATTGGGACCTCTGGGTGTTATACATAAACAATGAATCATGGAACACTGCATCAAAAACTAATGATGTGATGTATTGCAATTAACATAACATAATTTTAAAAAAAAGCAGATTGGGTGTGTACAAAAATGACCACCACAGTATTGCCAAGGATGCTGGACTGCCCTTGAAGTACAGTGACTTGGTCAATGAAGTAACAGCATGTCCTGTGTATTCTGAACAATGCCCAGGACAACTGCCGGAAGAATCTGGGACCATCCGCTGAAGTTCCCAGGCAGTAAGGGATTGACAAATTGATTATGTCAGCCCCCTTTCTCTGAGTGAGGGTTCTAAGTATGCCTTGGTTTGTGTGGACACTGAATCTGACTTAATCCAAGCTTTCCCCTGTCACTGGGGAAACCGGCTGCCACCACTAGGGGATGAGAGAAGCTGAGTATTATGCACAGACAGTAGTGAAGGGTCACATTTCAAAGGTTATGATGTACAAGACTGGGCAAAAGACTTGACATTGGATGTTCCGTCTCCTCTACAAATGGCAAGCAGCAGGGTTGGTAGAAGGGAAGAATGAACTACTAAAACAGCAGATTAAATTATTAACAGGTAAAACCATCTTGACTGGGTGGGCTAAAATACTATCCCAGGCTTTAATACATTTGAATGATCCACCAGTAGGGCCTGTCGCCTCACATGCCAGACAAGGGACCCCGGCTGAGGCACAAATACAATAAAGGTATGGAAATCTTGGGAAACAGCCATTGACCTGATTCTCACTGAGGAGCAACGTTCCATGCTGCTGAGAGCACAAAGCCCCATAATGACTGGGGGAAAAAAATTATCTACTGGAATTTGCAATGGGACATCCCCCCAAGATGGGTGAGTTACTTTGCACCCTCTGGGTGAGGGGAAACTATTTAATCTCCACTGAAATTCTGTTGTCCTGATGCAAGATGCACCTGTTGGAATATATGAACGGACAGGAACATGTGTCATTGAAAGAGAGGAGAAGATAGGGGTCCTGGTCTGATGTATCCTGTCCCCAGTCCATTTCCTGCCTGACAGTGCTGCCTCCCCCAGAGGCATGTACAACCAGGTCAGTTTCCTAAAACTGCCAGCCTCCCTCTTCGCGAGGCCAGGGGGGCACATTCTGTTTTCTACTAGTTCATTATTTGGCTGCTATCTTTGCTCCCCATTGGTTTAGAGGATGTTATAGGACACATAGAAGCCCTTACGAAATTCACCCAACAGATAGTCAACACAACCTGTCCTTACTGAATGCTGAAATGACTCTAATGAGAGTCTTCAAAAATAGAATGGCCTTAGACATTATTACTACCTCTCAAGGAGGCACCGATGCCGTTATCCAAACAGAATTTTATGTGTTCATACCTAATACATCCGCTAATGTATTATCTTTATTAAGTCACAGAACAACACAGGTAAATGCCCTAAATGATCCAACCCCCAGCCCAGGGGAATTAATAAATCAGTGGTTTGGATCACCGGTCTCTTGGTAGAAAAAAATGTGTCACTGATTTTAAAATCATTGTTTTCTCTTACATGTACCTGTATTCTTGCTGTGGCATCTGCCTCCAATGCAGCCAGAGAGCCACCAAAGGAGCCACCTCCATGCTCGTGAAACCCCTTGCTGACTGCTCAGGGCACATTGTGAAAGAGAGGGGTACGTGAGATTATAAGAGCCAGTCAAGAAGGGTGGAGTTTTGGGGAAGGTCATCGAAAAGACATGACCTCCAATTGACCTGTGAGCTGGACCAGCAGCCAAAGGTTCCTCATTCCCTCCTCTGTCTTGCAAATGTGGGTTCTGCTTGCCTTTTCTGCTCCCAGGAGCTGCTCCAAGGATATAGCCTCGAGACAGTGATGTGGTGATGAGAACACCTGCCTGGTGTGCATGGTTGAGCCTAGTTAAGGCCTCTGTATAAATTTTTAATATTTGGAGTGTGGGTGGGGGATTAACTAGTCTTGCTGCCACCTGAGACAAACCTTGTATGTAAGTTCCCTTTGCTTATTAAACCTGCCACCTCCCAACCTGGAGTAGCATGCCTCTCTTTGGTCTCCCCTTGCCCTTTGAGTAAGGGAGATGAGGCAGTTTCAGATTTCATCCAGGAACAGGAAGCTCCCAAGGGAGTTATGAGACAACAGAAATTAAAGGGAAATTAGGAAGTATTTTGAACTGAATAAATATGAAAAAAAATCAGAATTGTTGCATACCACTACAGTTAGTGCTTAAGGGGAAACATAGAGCACAACATGGCTATATTTAAAAAGAAAGAAAAGATCTGAAATCAGTGAACTGAACTTTCATCTTAAGAAACTAGAAAAAGAAGAGCAAATTAAAACATAATTAAGTAGAAGAAAGAAAAAATATCAATTGAAGCAGAAATTAATAAAATAGAAAACAAAAGTAATAGACTGTACTTTTTACAAAAAAAGTAAATTCAATGAAAAAAAGAGTTTCATCAAGAAGAAAAATGAACTTTTTCTTCTAAACCAACTAATTAAAAAAAGAGAAAGACAAAAATTAACAATGTCAAGAATGAGAGAAGTTGCGTTAATACAAAATCTAGAGATATTAAAATGATAAAAAGAAAATACAAAGAAAAATGTTAGGCCAAGAAATTAAATATTTAGATAAAGTGGACAAATTCCTTGGAAGACACTAACACCCAACAAAGTACACTCAAGAAAGAATTATTTGAATGATATTACATCCATTCAACTGAATCTATTGTTAAAAATCTTACAAAAAAAGAAAACCCATGTCCAGATGACTTCAGTGGTAAACTATACTAAATAATGAACAAATAGTACCAATTCCACACAAAACCTTCCAGAAAATTGACATAGAGGAGTACTTCTCTAAAACATAAACCAGACAAAGCCATTACACAAAAAGCAAATTACTTATCAATATCCTTCATAAACATACTTGCAAAAATCCTAAAACAAATTTTAGCAGAACTAATCCACCGATATATTAAAATGATAATAAATCCCAAGAACCCAAGGTTGGTTTAACCTCTTATAATTATTCAATGTAATTCATCACATTAAAAAATTAAAAAGAAAAATATTAAAATATGTAATCATTTCAATAGATGTAGAAAAAGTAGATGTAGACAAATCAATACCCATTCCTGATAAAATCTCTCAGCATTCTAGGAATAAAAGGGAACTTCTTCAAATGAAAAAAGAGCATCTATGAAAAATACACAGTTAACACCATACTTAATTGTATTAACACTGATTTCTTCCAGGATCAAGACCAAAATAAGGATATTCACTCTCACCACTTTCTTTCAATGTTTACTAGAGGGTCTGTCTAGTCTATGAAATCTAGCAAGGAAAAGAAATAAAAATCATCCAGAAAGGAAGAAATAAAAGTGTTTTTATTTGCAGATGACATGATTATCTATGTAAAAATCCCATGGAATACACACACACACACACACACACACATTACTAGAAAAAATAAGTGTTTCAGGATATAAGGTTAGTATAAAAAAGTTTATTATAATTCTATATACTATCAAGAGACATTTGGAAATTAAAATTATAAATGATAACAATACCATCTCTAGTAGCATCAAAAATATGAAATATATGATGATAATCTAAGAACATATGTGAAACATCTATACAGAGAAAATTACAAAACATTGCTTAAAGAAATTAAAGAACACAAGTAAATGGAGAGATATACCTTGTTTATGAGTTGAACAAATCAGTATTTTTAAAATTTCAATTTTCCCCACACTTTTCTAATAGATTCAATGCAATCATTCAAAATTTCAACAGGGTTTGTTTGTTAGGTTTTAGAAATGGACAAGCCAATTCAAAAGTTAACATGGAAATACAAAGACATAGATTAATCAAAACAACTTTGAAAAAAGAACAGTGTTGAAGGATTACCACTACATGATTTAGAGAAATTGCAATATTCATGGTGGTGTAAAAATATGTAAGTAGATCAGTGGAACAGAATAGAGAGACAGAAATAGACATATGCACATATGGGTGACTGTTGACAAAAGTGCAAAGGCAATGTAGTGAAGAAAGAATAGTCTTTTCAACAAATGTTGCTAAATCAGTTGAATATCATATGCAAAAAAAATAATAATAATAGAGAGAGAGAGAGAGAGAGCACTTTAATACATGACTTACAAACTAACCCAAAGTAAGTTACAGATTTCCATGTAAAACCTGTAACTATAAAATGTCTAGAAGAAAACACAGGAGAAAATTTTGTGACCTTGAGTTTGCCAACAAGTTCTTAGAAACACCAGTAAAAACATGAAAATGGACTTCATCAAAATTTAAAACTGCTTTTCCAGAGAATTAAAAGTCAAGCCATAAACTGAAAAACAAAAACAAAAGATGATCAAAAAGACATCTGATAAGGGACTTTTATCCAGCATATACAAAGGGCTCTCAAAATGTAACAATAAAAAAACAAACAACTCGAAACTTCTCAGATTTGTACATTACTTTATCAGAGAAAATATGTAGATAGTAAATAAACAATATAAGTAAATAAAAAGACCTCAAGATTATTTTTCATTTAGGAAATGCAAATTAAACCACAATAATATACCGCCATACACCTATTAGAAGGTTACAATTACAAGACTTAAGCATACCAAGTGTTAGCAAGGATAGGTGGAATTGGAACATTCATACATTGCTGGTAGGAATATCAAATGGTACAACTTTGGTAAATAGGCAATTTCTCAAATACACCTACTGAGTGATCCTGACATTAAACTCTTAAGCATTTACCCAAGAGAAGAGAAATACTATGTACAAACAAAGACTTGTACACAAATATCTATAGCACCCTTATCTGCGATAGACAAATACTGAAAACAACCCAAATGGTCATCAACAGGTAATTTATCAACAAATTGGGGTATATTCATACAAGGGAGTAATACTCAACATTTAAAAAGAGTGAAAAATTGATGCAAGCAATAAGATGAATGAATCTCAAAATGA
This sequence comes from Neomonachus schauinslandi, assembly GCF_002201575.2. Taxonomy (NCBI): domain Eukaryota; kingdom Metazoa; phylum Chordata; class Mammalia; order Carnivora; family Phocidae; genus Neomonachus; species Neomonachus schauinslandi. The sequence goes on along the minus strand of NC_058407.1, from coordinate 93,889,077 downwards.
TTAGCTAAGTGAAAGAAGCTAGACCAAAAATAAAGAAAAAGGCATATTGTTTGACTCCCTTCATATAAAATGCTACAAAATGCAAACTGAAAGCAGTTTGGTGGTTGTCTGAGGAGAAGGCATTGGGGAGAGGATGATAAAAGTTGGATGATGGAAATGTTCACTATCTTAATTGTGGCGATGATTTCAATGGAAAATGTTCACATATATGAAAATTCTTGTGTACTTCAAATATATTAAGTTTGTTATATGCCAATTTAACATCAATAAATGTGCTAAGAAAAGAAAATATCTCTTGTCTTCCTAGGAATGATACAGCTTTTTCTTTTTTTTATAAATTTGGTGCTAGATTATGTGCAACAAAATGGTAAGGCTTCCTTTAAAAAGTAGAATAACCTGTGAAGGGAGGTAGCAAGGGAGTAGAAATACTGAAAATAGAAGGAATACTTCTAATTCCATCTGTTTCTATTCAGCTATATTTCCATACCTGGCTCAGTTTGTTCTTTAATTGCGTATCTTCGTATTTTCGTCCTGTGTGTTTCCATATTAGCACAGCACAACAGAGTTGAAAAGAACTCATTTACAAATGGTGTGTACTTTAGGGAAAAAAAAAAATCTATTTTTGCCTCAGTCCCCATGATTCTAACAAATACTATCTGGAGGATTAAAGCGATTAAGCTATCCTTTGATAAAGGATGAAGAAATAATTAGATTCCAAAACCAATAATGAATTGTGATTAGTTGACTGAAAAGATCATTCAATTTGTAATTACTTCCTGGAACATCCCAATTGCCCCAAAATGTGATGATGTGGGGTGTGTATGTCGTGTGTGCGCGTGTGTACGTGGTGGAATCTGGAGAAAGATCACAGTTTAAAAGACCAACAACAACAAAAAAATAAAAGACCAACAAGTGGTAGCTTTTAACGTTGAGAACACAAGTTTCTGGATTCCAGCATGGCCTTTCCCTTTTTCTGTTTCTTCGTGCATTCTTTTCTGTTTCGCATGCATTTTTCCATGCATCCACCAGTTGGGCAAGTTCTCCACCTTCCATCTTCTATGTGGTTTAGGAAGGTGAGGGAAAGATGGTACTGAGGTAGAGGACTGAGTACAGAGGGCTCCCAAGACTTGAAGAGGAATAAGACTTCAAAATAAAAAAAGTGAAGGGGAATTGAAGGGTTGGCAGGGAGACTTGGGACAAGCTAGGTGAAAAACAGAGAGAGAGAAACAGAATCAAAATTTCTGATATCAAGGTGCCAGGCAGCCGGAAGCCCAATCTCTGCTAGGGAGTTCTGCCATCAGCTAATAACAAGCAGTTCATAGGGCTCTCGTGGTTTACACCTAAGTGATGAAGGACAACTTAAATTCCAGAAAAGAATTCTCCTTCTCTTCTTCCAGAGCTTTCGAATTCACTGTGCTCTCAATAGATTCGCCTTCCTCTGACATATACTGAACGCAGTTAAAATGCAGTTGTCAGCGAAAACAGCTCCCCTTTGTATATATGCACAACTGCCTGAAGGATAGTTCTGGGAAACAGGACCCTGGAGTCTAAACCTGCAGATAGGGAAGAGGGGGGGAAAAAAAGGTAGATTTACTGCCACCTTGTGTCAGAAACTTAACCGTGTCTTAAAGCTTCAAATCAGTAATAAATGTGGGAAGGAAAACTCCAGAGAAGGTCTGAAAGGCTAAATGGGCAAGTCCCTGTCTGAGAGAGGTGGAGAAGGAATGTTCAGAAATTCCTCAAGCTTCTCCCTGACAAGAAGAGGACATTATGTGGAATGTGGAAGCAACTTCACTAGCACCTTAAGCAAAGAATAGGAAACTTACAAGTGGGGCATCAAAGGAGAGCCATCCTCCCAGAGCCATGCGCTGCTGGGTTTCCTCAGAGACAACCCCATCCAGAATGGGAAATTGGAATGGGCACTTGTTTGCCGGATGAATTTCTGTGGGGAGTAATGTTTAGGTTAGATTCACAAACCTAAAGAACCAAAAGAGATCTCTGACATCCTTTCCGTGGTTTTACAGAAATGTTTACAAAAGCCTAGAGATACAATGTAACCTCTCTACCCAAGGTCATGCATATCATTAGTGGTCAGATGAGCCTAGAAAATAAGAATTCTGATTCTCAAACATGAGCTCCTCCACCAAGGGCATAAACCTGATTTATTTCCCTATAAGGCACTACTCCAGCCCAATGTACAACCATAAAAACTCACCAGATCATCTGTGCTATTAATTTTCAGCATCTGGGCATCCAAAGACAAACAGTTCTCCTGGCTTTTTTCCCAATTAAATGGGCCAGAGGAAAATAGGTAACAGTTTTCTTCATGCCAGAGCCAGTCTTGGGGACAAGGACCTAGGAAGTGTAGTATATCTAATCAGTGAGTGATGCCTGAGGAAAAATATTTCTACAGTTCTTACATCAATTCTCCCCTCGGGACTGTCACATGCATATCATCTCTTCTTAATTAGAATTATATCCAGAGTCTTCAAAGACCTCAATAGACCAAAAGTCTTTATTTCTCCTAAAGTATTCTGATTTTAGTAAACTAAATTAAAAACAAATGTGTTCAAAAGCAAAACTTGAGCTGAGATGTAACTTTAGAATCTGACCTATTTTTTAAAATTATGTTTGGAATAATGGAAGAGCTCGGGGAGTGGATATGTTAAAAGCCACACTGCTATTAAGAAGATAAGCTTGGGGTGTCTGGCTGGCTCAGGGGAGCACACAACTCTTAATCTCGGGGTGGGTTTTAGGCCCACAATGGGTGTAGTAAATACTTAGAAATAAAATCTGGGGTGCCTGGATGGCTCAGTAGGTTAAGTGACCAACTCTTGATTTTGGCTCAGGTCATGATCTCTGGCTGGTGGGATGGAGCCCCTTGGGCTCTGTGCTCAGCAAGGAGTCTGCTTCAGGATTCTCCCTCCCTCTGTCCCTCTCCCCCTCACGAGTATGTGCACTTTCTCTCTCTAAAATCAATCAATAAATAAATCTAAAAAAAAAAGAAAATCTTTTAAAAAAAGATACATTTATATATTTTAAAACTTCAGGTTTTCAAATAATGAATTTAAGCTTATATATTGTGCTTCCTGTTTCTAGACATACGTTGTCCAATACATAGCCATATGTGGTATTCAAACTACCTGTGTTTCTTTTAATTAAAAAAAAATTCTTTTTTAAGTAAACTCTACACCCAAGCCCCCAAGGTGGGGCTTGAACTCATGACCCCAAGATCAAGAATCTCATGCTCTGCAGATTGAGCCTGCCTGGGGTCCTCTTTTCGTTTCTTTTTTTTTTTAACGAACACAATATCACTATGTTGGCAGTACTTTACACACATTAACTTATTTAATCCTCATAACAACATGATGAAATAAGTTCCATTCAGATAGAGTAAATGGGAATGTGAAACTTGGCAGACTCGCTCTCACATCCATGTGTTTAATCACGACATGCACTACCTCTCAAACTTTTGCGTTTGAATCAATTGAGGAAATTTCTTGGGTGCCCTTCAAGATATTTTGATACAGAATCTTGGGATAAACCTAGAAGTTACCATTTTTAAAAAGCTACTGTAGTGATAATGTTGTACACCAAAGGTTGACAACTACCACTAATTTCAGTCCTAAATACAAAGTCTATTACTGTGAAGACCCTGCACCTTTCTAGCTGGATGACCTCCTGCAAACCACATTTGGTAACTTCTCAGAATCTCTCTCTCTTCATATCTACACTGTGGACCACAGACTTGTTAGTAAGAACAATAAAACTTGGGGCGCCTGGGTGGCTCAGTCGTTAAGCATCTGCCTTCGGCTCAGGTCATGATCCCGGGGTCCTGGGATCAAGCCCCGCATCGAGCCCCGCATCGGGCTCCCTGCTCCGCGGGAAGCCTGCTTCTCCCTCTCTTACTTCCCCTGCTTGTGTTCCCTCTCTCACTGTGTCTCTCTCTGTCAAATAAATAAATAAAATCTTTAAAAAAAAAAAAAAAGAAAGATAAAACTTGTCTCAAACTTGAGGAAACTGGTCTATTTTTTTTTCCATGTGGTATTTTATTATTAATGTTTTTGAGAATCTTCTCAAAGCCGCTTGATGAAAAGCAGTACTTTATTTGCTATCTCTATTAATTGGCCTTTATCCGACACTGTCAAGGAATGGAACATGTTACCTGGGATATCTACCAGTGAAAAACATATTACTTAATATTTTTGATTGGTTGCCCATGCCTGGAATCTCTGGGAGACAGTTCTGGATGGTCCTGACGTAGATTTAATCTCATACAACTGATAAAAAAAAAAAAAAAAAAAAAAAAAAAACACCAAAACTGTTTCACAGCCCCATCTGGGGACTGAATCATTGGTTGGTATGTAGCTATGTCTGCTTATATAAACATTCCTATCTTTGATAAATTAGTCTCCTTCCTTTACACCTTTTTAGAGACAATGTATTCTTTAATTTCCTCGATAGCTCCCTCCTTAATAAAGACATTAAATACAGGTTTGATACTTGCTAAAGATCAGTTTGTCCAAAAATCTCTGCTTCTTTTGGAAATTTAAATAACCCTGTAAATATTGAAGGGATTTATTAGCTCCAAAACTTTATAAAAAAAACTACTTATCATTTTATCATCACTTAACTTCTCTGGCTATCAATTTTTTTCATCTATAAAATAAAGATCTGTGGGTATTTGTGAACTGTTATATAATCCATATTCAAATAAATTGCATGGTTGAGATCAAGTGAGATGTACAAGCAAGAAACTGGAGAAATCTCTGTTTATTAGTAGCAGTTAGTTACTAATGCTGAGAATAGGAGACTCATTCATACACCGCCAAGAAAGCAACGCATCTCTGAGAGTAATTCCATCTCATAACACTTAAATCTCCCTATGATGAAAAGCATATGCCTGACTTAATTACATGTTGTACAAAGACTAAATGACACAGATAACTCTGTAATAACATCAGAGTTCACATCATCATCCCCTTCTTATAGATGCTCTTTCTACCTGCCTCCTAGATTCTGAGATCAACTCAATTCTTCTTATATAAACTGACTTCCTGGGCCCTTTATATTTTTTTCTTACCTAAAGTATCTACCCAACACTTGCAAGTCAGCCTACCTCCATTCATTTAATTTAAATTGATGTTGTATACTTTAAGAAATAGAGTTATAGAATAAAGTTAATGTAGAGCTTCCCAGGGACAAAGGAGACACCATAGGGAAAGAAATCAATGATTAAGATACATTGGTACAGGGGTGCCTGGGTGGTTCAGTCAGTTAGCATCTGCCTTCTGCTCAGGTCCTGGTATGGAGCCCTGCATCAGGCTTCCTGCTTCACCCTCTCCCTCTGCCCCTCCCCCCCTACTGGTACTCTCACTCTGTTCTCTCTCATTCTCAAATAAATAAAATCCTTAAAAAAAAAAAGATACATTGGAACAGAAAGAAGTAAGAATCCATGGCAAAGGGTAAGGGTGGGAGAATTCTTCCAGAAATATCACAAAACTAAATTTTAAAAATAAAGAAGAGGTTCTTATGAGGAAAGAAAATTTAAATCCACCAAAAACTGTGCTTAATTAAATCAGGTAGCTCAAGAATTTAGCAGAGGGAAGGGTGGGTTGACAAAAATAGAGAAATTCTGGTGTCAAACATTATGAATATATGTTAATATGCCAATTTCATGCCTAGAGACATTTTCAAAGCAGAGTTTAGATTAAACAGAGAAGTTTCCACTACTTCTTTTCACCTCTCCATCCCCCATACCTGAAAAGTTTGCTGTTTTCCTCAGAGCTTCTTGGAGATTCAGGTTCTGATGATGAAGTTCCATCTGTTTTTTGGAATTTTCATCCAGCTTCTGGTTAAGGGTTTCTATCGTTTCTTTGAGTTCCCTTTCTGACTCCTGGGAAGATTTTTCTGCCTGCTTCTGTGCTAAGATCTGTCCCTCCAGTATAATTTCCTGGTTAGTAAGGTTTGCTTGCTGTTGCTTTAGAAGATCAGAAACCTGTGATACTAAATCATAGCTGAAATAAGAACTCCATTACCAATCCTGAATAAAAATCCCTCCACTGGATTTTGAGGAAATCAAAGAATCGAATCAAATTATCTATTTTGACAACAGATAAACTGCTGGAAAATTACTCAGAAGTTATGGATTTAAAAGTTATTTAATATTCCTGCAGTATTTTTTTTTTAAATGTCAGGAACTGTCACAGACACTTTTGATTAAAAAACAAACAAACAGGATTTTGCTTGTTATTGATAGTTACGGACAAGCTTAAAAGCAATCATAAGATAAAGGGTGGTATATCAATGGCATAAATAAAATACAGACAATCTGAAATAGATGCCAACCAGACTCAGTGATTATTAATAGTTGTCATTAATGATTTACTCTATTTGTGTCTTTATTCCGCTGCTAACTCTCTACCCTTCCAGACTTCCTAATTTTATTTAAAAACTGTGACACCCCTTTTTTGAGGCCCCCTCCCAATTATTTTAAGGTGCTATGTCATAACAATTTCAAGCATTTTTTGTCTCTTGGGTTCTTTTTTTTTAGCCACAGTACATTTTAGGAAGGGTGGGGATGAAATAAAGTTTGTGAAATCTGGCAGGCAATTAATGTTAAGGGTCAAATGTTTCAGTTCTAGAAGCTTGATGATTCAGTACAAAACAGACTGACCCCTTGGGTTGAAGGCTGGATTTGAGACTGTTGTAAAGTGATTCTTCTCACGGGAAGACTCATCCAGTCACCACCACTGAGTCAAGGGCACTTATCCTAGTCATTAGGGAAGGCCCTAAGTGTTAACAGATTGAAAAAATAAATGGTTGGTGACTTTAACCAACAATTGAGAAACAAATAGCACTTCCAAGGCCTTAATCATCTAGATTCTAGATGGACAAAATAACTCAGATCTACAATCTAAATACACAGGCAGATTATATGGATGATCGATACCATTTTCATTCCTTCTTGGCCACTCTCATCCTTCTTATCACTTCTTTTCCTCTCAACATCCTCTCTTATAAGTGGCCATACTATAAATTTGAATTACAGTTATTTTAAATGTTTCATTTAACTTTAAATTGGTATTTAATCATCTCAATTAAAACTCAATGTAGGAGCGCCTGGATGGCTCAGTAGGCTAAGTATACGACTCTTGATTTCAGCTCAGGTCATGATCTCAGGGTCGTCAGATCGAGCCCTATGTCAGGCTCTGGGCTAAACATGGAGTCTACTTGAGATTCTCTCTTTCTCTCTCCCTCTGCTCTTCCCCCCACTTGCGCGCTCTCTCTCTAAAAAACCAAACAAACAAAAACCAAAAAAACAACCCCAGTGTGAACTATATGAAGTTTCTTTTCCTTTCGGGTCTCAGGGGATCTTGTGGCTTAGTAGCTTCAAATTATTTTCTTTTTCATCATTCCAGGATTTAAACAGACTTTACCCATGAAGTTATAACAACAAAACAAAACAAAAACCTACCATTCATAATCTTAATTCCATGTCCCAGTCAATTTGAGGGACAAGCACACTGTACTTATTCATGTTCCCACTTATTCCAAAAAGTCTGTCTAGACTGTATCTAAATCAAGGCTGTTTATAGTTATGAAACCAATTAATAAACCATGTTTGTAAGTCCTTTTTCAGCCTGTTCCAGTACTTACATTGCACTGTTAGCATTATAAGAGTTACCAGTAATCCCAAGCAAAGGATCCCCAGGGTCACAGCAGTAGGGCACCACCATCGAGAAGAAAGAAAATGAGGACCTAGAGTGACAGAGGATAGAATCAGAAAGACATAAAAGATGAAAGCAAGTCATCAAACAATTCTTTGGAAACTGTCTGTAACTTGTACTTTGCATTTCTTACCGTAGAAGTCCTCCCAAGGGCTCTGCAAATAATTCATTGTCCATATTTACAGATGAAAAATACAGACAGAGAATTTAAGTAATTTACTCTTGGTCACACAACTGACACAATTTAAGAGCCAGGATTCAATATCAGATAATGTGATGTTAAGTATCTGATTCTAAAGCTTATACTTTATCTACTCTCCCCATAATGACTCTCTAAGAAACTCTCAGTCTAGCTTGGTTGGATCAGTTTCATCCACAGAACAGAGAGCCTGATACTTTTAATATAGACCATGTGTATACACACACACACACACACATACACGCACCTCATACACAGTGTGTTTTATAAGTAGTATACCATAAAAGAATGTCAGACACCAAACAAGTAAGTTAGTTAATCAACAGGTCACCTCAAATAATTATAATTTTGTGCTTTCAATTTTTATTCCACTAAAATTACCATTGGAAGTAAGGTTATTGACTGAAGAAAAATAGGAATTAAACTTCAATATTCATTTGACTCACATTAATGTCATGTCCTATACTTACACTAGCTGTGGCCCTTGTTGTTATAAAAGTTCTCCATTATTATAGAAACAAATAAGTCATGTAGCTCACAGCTCCACCACTGCAAAAGCACAGATATTTTGATTCAACGGGAAAATATCTCATATGATCTATGTGAACCCCTAACCCTGTACAATAAACAAATAGGGTACTGGTTGTGTTATCATTTATATGCAGATAAGGAAACCCGAAGTCTCAGTGAATTGTATAAGATCACACAGATGTTAAGATCCAAACATAGGTCTTTAATCCAACTGTCAGTTGCTACATGGCTTGGAACATTACATCCCAAAATTTCTAGTGCAAATGTGTAATGATCCAAATCAGTCAATGGTCAAATATATTCACAGAGTCAAAAGCACTTCTGTCAGACTCTAGAGATGAGACAGACAAAATAAAAATCTTAACAGGAAGAAATACAGTTCATTCACTGATTCAAAAGTCATTAAACTCCTGGAGTGTATGTGGCAAGTTGGCAGAGAAGTAGAAGATGGTTGTATCTCTTGCAAATAATTGCTTAGGATTCTAGCTTGGGGGTAGATATCTGTGTAAATCTGTCAACCAATATTTCCCTCTGATCAGTATTCATTCTATACTAAGAGTGTATGTCTACCACTCTTGAGGGAAGAAACTCCTGAATTTTTAAAAGAAAATCATAGGCTCAACACCTGTTCAGGGAAGGCACAAGCTCCCATTTTCTACAGGACACCCTTTACCCCATTCCGTGGGTAGGTAGAGACCATTAATCCAACCTCTGTTCCCATTAGTGATTTTCTGATCAGAAAGCAATTGGATTCTTTTCAGTAGGTGACTGATCTGAGTGATTTAGCTTCATAATTGTAAAAATTCAGGTACTCAATATTTACAACATGAAGAATGAATGAATGAATAAATGAATGAATGAATGAACAAATGACTACTGTTAACTTGGATGTCTACCTAAAAATGCTGATTCAGAGAAATAACGCATGTAAGTGAATAGGATAGAACATAACGTATGATAATGTTTAATAAAAGTTATCAGAATCTATACATCATGATTCATATCAAGTTAGTTCATTCACATCATCATCATCATCATCATCATCACCATTATATCTGAATTGTTTTTCAAGTAAATGTTATTAATTCTACAATATTTTTCCATCCTTGAGTGTTTTAGCTTTCTAATCTTATATTCAATTAATTTACATTTTTGGGCTAATCCTAGAATTCTGTTGCTGTGCACATTCACCCACCCCTAATACCTTCAGCTTTCTTTCTATTTGGCTTCTGATCAGGTTGATCCTTCATAGTCTTGCTCTTGAAGTCATCAAAAGTCATTTCCAAATTCATTCCAAGAATGAGAGAATGAAGCAGTGAAGGACTTCTGCAAAGTAAAAATCTGTGAGCTCCTGCTAGAGTGTTTACATAGCTACTGCTATTTAATAGAAGAATGACTCAATCATTGGTAGGAGGAAGAAGAGGCTTTGCTTCATACTGGTAAGTTGGCTGACGCAAATTCTTGGTTTATGTCTATTGCAGGTGGGGAAAGTGGTGATTCTGCTAGTATTTCAGGATGTTTCAATAAGTAATTTATGAAAGGGAAAACTATTTTCTGTGAGCATTAGAGGACAGGCATTTGTATTCACTCTTCAGATAAGGAAACTGAAACTCAAAAGAGTAAGTCACACTAAATTTGTAGAAGACTCTGCATTTAAACCAGATTACTTGATTCCAGTGTCCATATTTGTTTACTTCACTGTAGCAGACTATCTCTATACTGTGGCTTTCATAAGTCTCACATTTTCCTTTTTAATTTTGACTGTTTAAGTTAAATAAACAGAAGATTAGAAATTTTGGAGTTAATCACATGTGACTCATCTCCAGCCATGGTGACCTGGGTAATTAAGAACTTAATTAGGAGTGCTATTTCATACAGTGGCAGTATAACATAGCAGCAGAAATTTGGAGCCAGATGGAGCTAGTTTCAAATCTTTCCTTTGCTAGTACCTTAGTCTATAATCTTGGGGATTTACTTAATACTTATGTCTTTGTCTATAAATTGGGACATTGCAATGTCCACTGGATAATGTTGGTAATGTTGCTATCTGGATTCATATGAAATATTGTTTCAAAATGCTAAGTATTCTACTTCAAACATGAGAACTCAATAAATGATAGTTATTAATATTAGTAGTAGTAATATTCAGCACAATTGAATTGCCCATCAAAGGATACATTTTACACATAAATGACTGGAGTCTCAAAGACTTCAGTGAGCTCCCCATAAGGATGCTTATATGAATTCGTTGATAGAATTCTCACCTATTTTCCCTCTACAACCTCCTAACCAGAGAAGAAATATCTCATTGCAGTTATACATGCTTTTTTTTTTAATATTATGTATTAGAGATATTTTCTGAAGTATTCATGGGCAAAATGATATGATAGCTGGAATTTGCTTTAAACTACGTGAGGAAAAAAATAAAAGGAGGGGATACATTAAAGAACATTGGAAAAAAAATACATACAAATAAAATATCTAGGAAACTATTAAGAAAAATCACTGATACTGACATTCTACTTAGGATTCCATTTCCTTCCTCCTTCCTGGATTACTTGTATTCCCTTTTCCTGCGCAGGGTATCTGAGACCAAATTGAAAATAGTTCACCTGTCATTTAAAGTTGTACTCTATGGGGCACCTGGGTGGCTCAGCCTATTAAGCATCAGACTATTGATTTCAGTTCAGGTCCATGATCTCAGGGTAATAATCTCAGGGTCATGAGACCGAGCCCCGTGTCAGGTTCTGCCCTAAGTGTGGAGCCTGCTTAAGGATTCTCTCTCCTTCTCCCTCTGCCCCTCTGCTAGCTTGCCCTCTGTCTCTAAAAGAAGAAAGAAAGAAAGAAAGAAAGAAAGAAAGAAAGAAAGAAAGAAAG